>NW_015387576.1:21542-58931 GCF_001527695.2 Protobothrops mucrosquamatus
CAACACTGGAAGTTTTTAAGAAGAGACTAGACAGCCATTTGTCCGAAATGGTATAGGGTTTCCTGCCTGAGCAGGGGGTTGGACTAGATGACCTTCAAGGTCCCTTCCAACTTTACTATTATTATTATTATTATTATTATTATTATTATTATTATTATTATTATTATTATTATTATTATTATTATTATTATTATTATTAAATTCAATTGAACAGCATTTTATCCCGACAACCCGACTTAACATGAGGACTTAAACCCCACTGCCTGAAGAACAGTGCCCATTGTAGCAAGATTGTTTTATGCACAAAAAAGGGAAATTACCCTCAATGGAGGAACGGTTGGTGAAAAGGATGGAACTTGCTGAAATGGCTAAATCGACCTCTTTGATCAGAGACAAAACAATACTTATGTTTATTGCTGATGGGAAAACCCTTATAGACTTTTTGCACGAATCAGAAAAAAAATGCAGTTATGATTTATGGTTCTGATGATTAAACAGGATGGATTATAGAAAGAAAAGAGTACGTGATAATCGTAGAGTACAAGAGGAAATTTATAATTGTACTTATAAATGCTGTAAACAAGATTGGAAGCTACTTCTTTGTGTCTTTTTCTTTCTTTCCTATTTTTCCTGTACTTTTTTCCCCTTTCTTTCCCTTTTAGCTTTCTCTTTGTTTTGTTTTTTTATTTTCTTTTTCTTAACTTTGTGTCAGTTTGTTTTAGTTTTTAATCTTTTTAATTTTTTTCAATAAAACTATATAAAAACAGCAGTGCCCACTGGCACAAACAAGTGCCAGTTCTGTGAACAAGGGCTGTGCCACTCTCCAGTAGCTGGGGTAGGATCAGCACACAAGGAGATGGACGATTTATCTGTGCAGAGAAGAGACCAAAGGGCAGAGGTGTGGCTTCTGCGTCAGGCAACACCGAAACTTTAATGCCTCTTATTTGCCCTGTCACTCTCGGAATACTTCCTTTTATTCTGTGTATTAATGCTCCTTTGGACAGAGGGGCAAAGTCTGAACTTGAAACCATGTTCTAGGCATAGACACAACTCTTTCTGTGGTCTTTTTCCTGATTCCGTGTTCAGCAAAGGGAAATCCTGCTTTGTTCTATCAGACCACCTGTTACCACAACAATTCAGAAGGTAAGCTACTTTACTAAATCCTATTCCCCTCCCCTCTTGTGGATAGAATAATAGCACTTTCTCAAGTTCACTTGTTCATAAGTAGAGCCAAAGAATGTTGATCTTTTCAATAACCTTTAATGGATCTTGGCTAGTCTTAATTAGCTCAGCCAGGTAGCCTAGATTAGTAACTGGAAGGGAGATCACCTGGGAATTCCACTTCGATTGGCCAGATTAGGAAATTTGCCAAAGTTTTTAAAAAGCATTTTAAAAAAATCCTGACAGAAGGCTATACAGAACACAGAGAAGAAAGCCAACTAGTCAACCGGAGGGTATCTTTATCTTACAATAATTTTATTATTTACAATAATTTAAGAAGGGTGGAAGATCTCAGGTAGAACGACATAATAACATTGATGGCCATGGAAAGAGATGTGCTGGTGTTAGTAGAAAATGCAATGAAGAAGGCTTTAAAATTACCTGCATACAAAACAAATTCCTTGGTGTTTGTTTTTTTGTTTTTTTGCCTATCAAAGGGAATGACTATCTTGTGATTTTTAGCTTGGTAGGAATAACAGGTTTTGCATACAGGAGGTCCTGGAATCTATCTCTGGCATCTCCAGTTAAAATCTAGGCCGTATGCCCGAAGGTTTGGGAACATCAAAGTGTGGGACCTTCTACCAGTCAGATTAATGACCAGGGCTAGGTCAGATGATTTGACTGTGCTGCCAGACCCATTGCAAAAGTGCTATTCTCTACAGTTATGATTAAATTTGGGTTACGGTCTGACTATTTAGAATGTTGAGAAGAAATATAATGCTTCAATCACAATAGCAGAAATGTTTGCTAAAATGCAGATCTTGAACACTATTTATTTATTTATTAATCCAATTTATATGGCTATTCATCTCTGCTAGAAACTCTGCTGGCGAACACGACTGGCAAGCATTTTAATAGGCATATATATAATTTGTAGGATCTGAATTCAGAATGGAAGATCGCTTCAGCCATAGGTATGGTGCTTACTGCAAGTAAGTCTATATATTTCAATCTTAATGAGAATTTGCCACAACAAACTATTCTCTAGACACAGATTCTAGAAAGTCTTTATCAAAAAGATTTGGATGCTGTTGATTACAGACATTTTTAAGTGAGATTTAGCTCACATGTCAAGAGCAGATCATTTCATTTTGTTCAGAATCACAATTTTTTATTATTGGAATTTACTAAAAGTCTTGATTCAGAGCAAGGAGTGGGGGGATAACTGAGATATAAGGGAGTATATAGCAGACCTTTTAAAACAATTAAATCCATGTGCCTTGTTTTCTTTTCTCCACAGTGACCCTGAAACTCATTTCGGCAGAGCCAATAGCTTGTCCAGGCCAAGTGGCAAAGCCATTTACCGTAAGGATAGCCTGCTCTCCTCTTTCCAGATCATTCAGATGGAATCATCCTAGGGGTCTAAAATGAAGTTTTAGCTATCATCTGCACCTTGTCTACTTTCTTGTTTAGGAGTACAAGTATTTATGTATTTATGCCAAGAAATAGCCTAGAGGGAACATGATGATGATGATGATGATGATGATGATGATGATGATGATGATGATGATGATGGTGGTGGTGGTGGTGGTGGTGGTGGTGGTGGTGGTGGTGGTGGTGGTGGTCATATTGTCAACTAGATGTTTAGACTGGATTTGGTATTTTTATCCACCTATCAAGTCCTTCCCTAGGACCTGGGATATGCAGATGTTGTTTGATGTATTAAAAGTATTTAGGATGTAAGCTATCCCAAGTAAAGCTGCCTTTTGCAATTGACTAAGGGTGATTTGTCAGTGCTGATGGTGTTCATGTCTTGCCCCAGATGTTTTGGAACTGCACCCAACGTATCTAAGTTTGGAGTGTTATGTGGCAGGTGCTTGTTTGCTTGAATTCTAAAGTTCCAGAACACTTTGGCTTCTTCATTTTGTACTGCTTTATCTATTTTGTGGTCCCACCAGTTCTTGCTTGCAAGCAAATGGTATTTCTCGCAGATATTCCAATGCAATATTGTTGCTACTTGGTCATGCCATTGTTTGCAGTCAGTCTGTGCGATCTTCTTGCAGGTGGTCCACTGTTTCTTCAACTTTTTTTGCCGAGGTTGTCTTCTGTCTTCTCAATTCTGCCTTTATATGTGTATGTTCTTAAGGCTTGGTCTTGAGCAACCAGAATTAATTCCTCTGTCTCTTTCTTCAACTTTCCTGCTTTTATCCATTGCCAGGTCTTCTTATCTGTTTTGTCTCCTATTTTTAATAATACTTTGACTTGCCATGGCTCTTTTCTATTCTTCATTTGGTCTTTCTTGTAGGGTAGTTTGATCTCTCCAGTACTCAGTAAGCCTTCATTGTATGCTAACTCCAGTGCATCTTCTTCACTGTCATATCAGTTATTCTTCCAAAGCTCTTCTTACTTCTTCAGCCATCTGATATACTTGCAACACTCCATGCCCACTTCTGTTCCTTGGTAAATAAAATCTGACAACGTTGCTACATGAATGAAGGGCCCAATACATTGTCATTTTTCTGATGTTGCTATCCGGGACTTTTAGTTCTGCTTGAGTCCAGTCTACTATTCCAGCTGTGTATCTAATGACTTGCCTAGGCATTTATTATTATTTATATGCTGCCTATCTACCAAATCTGACTCTGGATGGTTTATAAATTGTTGAAAACATTTAAAAATAAGGGAAGAGCACAAAAATAACACAAAACCAAGAGGAAGAAAAAGAGAAAGCAAACCCAAACAGGGACAAAAAAAATGGAAGAAAAGAGATGCCAAACCTCCTTGCCAAAGGTCTGGGAAAAGAGGCCTTTGAAGCACCAGGATAGTGGTGGTGGGGACATTTGAATCTCTTGGGGGAGCCTCATTCTATAGGGCAAGTGCTGCAACAGAGAAGCTGTGCTTCTGAGGTCCCAATAGATGGCACTGTTTAATCAAAGGTACCCAAAGCTTGCCAACCTAGCCAAATCAGAGCAGCCAGGAAAATAGTATGAGAAATAGGTGGTCCCTCAGCTAACCAGGCCCTATGCCAGGGGTGTCAAACTTGCAACGTCACATGACGTATCGCGGTGTATTGTGACTTTTTTTCCATTGCCGGCAATGGGGTGGGCGCAGTTTTGCCATGGGCCAGCAGTTTGACACCCCTGCCCTATGCCATGTACTTTCTTACTCTGCATTGGAGAGAGGAATATCAGCTGATCCTTATGCATAAACTACTTTAGAGAATGCAGGCGTCCCCACTTCCTTCTGTTATTTTCTCTGATGTAAAAAGAAACAACCCCCTCTTCTTATTAATTCCATCTAATTGGCACGTAAAGCAGTCCTGGACAAGCCAAGACAAGTAGAACCAAACCCTGCCTGCCCCTGCCCTCCAGGACATAAACTTTCTCTGAGGTTTTGGGTTATCATTTGTGTGGCACCCACTACAAACTACGATCTGATTGCCATCCTAATGAATACTTAAAGCAAAAATTAGAGTTGAATTCTGCCTTTCCCCCCCCTCACAGGTCAGAGGAAAGAGTACAGCAGAGCTATAATAACGGCTGAGCATGATGTCCGGCATCGGGTGGAGGTAGGAAAAACCTTTGGAAGCACAGAAAGTTCCCTACCATTCTGCTCAGTTGCAGAAGATAGATGCATTTATCTGTTAGACTCTACATAAGCCTCACCCATTGCTTTGATGAAAGAACTTTGGGTCCCTTTGTGCTGATCTTCTTGAAGAAGAGATTACCTGGCCATTGATTCTGAGCTTCCTGCATTGCACGTAGACTTAAACATGATGCTTGACAAGATTTTGTCGGATTCCATAATCCTGTGCTTCCCGTGACTTTTTCTTTACCAGTTCTCTGGTCCTAACCGCTTAAAAGATTTTACAGAATGGGGAAGAACAGAAACTCAGCATTAAATAACATCCTTCACTTACACATTTTCAATTTACCATTCATTCATAAATTAGTAAATTTACAGCCTTCATTGTACAGGTAGCCTTCAATTTACAACCACAACTGAGACAGAAACTTCTGTTGCTAAATGACGCAGTGGTTAAGCCAGTTGGGTCCTATTTTATTACCTTTTTTGCCATAGTCATTAAGCAAATCGCAATGGCCTTAAGTAAATCATGCGGTTGTTAAGTGAATCCATCTTTCCCCATTGACGTTGCGTGTTGGAAATGTTGTAAATGGTGATCATATGATGCCAGGATACTGCAATTTTTGTAAATACATGGTGGCTGCCAAGCAACCAAATTTTGATCATGTTGGGAAGTTGCAATGATCATGAGGGTGAAAACTGGTTGTGAGTCACTTTTTTGAGTGCTATCACAACTTTAGTCACTAAACAAATAGTTGTAAGTGGAGGACTACCTGTACACTCAGAGGTTGCCTTCACACATCCAGATGAATGAAGATAAATTAGGGCAAACTCTATTATTGGCTGTATTCACACAATATGATTAATTTATGACTGAACTAGTTCATTTTGTTTGAATAATATACTGAAGCCCAAACCAATCAGACAGTCTTGGTTTTCAAATCATGCTATTCAACCCTACACCTCACACCCCATCTGAGCTTCATGTTGGATGAATGCAGCCATGTGTAATTAGCCTGGTTAAGCATGTTGCAGCCACAGGTGGGAACTCACTTCTCCTGGTACACATTGGTCTGAATATCTGCAAGAGACTGGGGCCTTTTCTTCTGACAGGAAGTTATTTTGAATTTCAGCATTAGAAGTTTATCTCCTTTCAGTGATTAATATTTAACTGATTGATTACCTGAATTTTAATCAGATAAATTTAGAAGTGTTTTCCTGTAGATGGAATATTAATTTCCCTACCTACCTTTAATGTTTAATGTTTTTCCATTCTTTCTTACAGTAACATAACAATTCTAAATTACTTTTAAATATTAAACCGTTATGTAATTAATGATTGTGTACCTAGTTTAATGAATTATACTTTGCATCTGTTGAACAAAATTCCCACCATAAATTAATCATTTGAAAGATTTGCTGTTTAATATACTGAATCAATTAAAGTTAATAGCATATGCTATATATGCGGCACAGATGGTCCTTCCTTACAGTACTTCCTAGTGTCTCTTATGGACTGATCCTTTCATAACAGTTACCATATACACTCAGATTATGCACTAAAGAACCAAAGTCCATATTTGATCCACAGCATCTTTTGACTTGTACTATTGATGGCAAAGAAATCAACAATGTAGAGAATTGTATTGAGCGACTCAAGATGATGGATGCCCAAAGCCAAGTGTGGGGCCAAGACATGCTTTTGCAGATCAAGGAGAACAAATTGTTGCTGACGGACATAGAAGCTGAGGTAAACAAAGCTTCTGTATACTTTATTTCACACCCAATTTGCATTGCCATATTTTCTTACAAGCTGGGATGGATACCTGGGACATCTAAGGCTAAATATCTGAACAGTGGCCATGATACTGCTATTAAATAAGACATTTAAAATGCCAAGGAATGTCAAGGAACTACTGTCTGCTTATGTTCCTCATGGATTGCTGGCATAGAAAGTTGTGTTCTTTTCTTCAGACCAGGAATGGGGCAGCAGGGTTCTTTCTACTACATCCTGTGTGTTTGTTTGTTTTTGCCTACAGGAAGAGCTGGACTGCTATTCCTTGGAAGATATCCAAGAATGTGTCTCCATCCTTAACTGTTGTATTTACAACTCCATCTTGGGCATTTCTGTGAAAGATCTGAACCGGCAGAAAACTAATATCTTGCTCTTTCAATCCGAGCAGATTGGGGTAATTACAGCATGTCCTTAATTTGGAGGGGACAGATTTGAAAGTGGCCTAGAGCAGGGGCCCAGCAACTGGTCCACACAAACAAGCAAACTCCCATCCGCGAGATGCAGGCAGCACACAAAACCACTCACAAAACCACTTTCTCTCCATGGAACTGGTCCCTGGTGCCCAAAAGGTTGGGGACCTCCGGCCTAAAGACAAACTACAGGTTCCTCTGAAATCCATAATCACATGCTATATATATGGAATTGATACCTTTGCTTAAAAAAATAGCAGTCCTAGCAAACCTCATTTGGATCTATGGCACTAGGAGAGTTAGGAAATTGTTCCCCGCTGGCAGCAAGACACTGATTGTCAGATTTTAATAAACGTGTGAGGAAGCTTCCATAGTCCAAGTCCTAACGCATACTCTCTTCCTAGTGTTTAACATAAGGTGATAGCAAAACAAAATTAGCTCCTTATTATCTTATAGGAGTGGGAAATAATTTGCTCAGGTATGAGTAGTACATCCTGCATAATTATCAAAAGGTTAGCCAAAGGAAACGTTCTGCAGTGCTTCTGTTGCCAGAGGATAGTACAGAATAACAGAGTTGGAAAGGATCTTGGGAGTCTTCTAGTCCAACCCCCTGCTCATTTCTGTGAAAGAAATGGTATAGGAAACCATTCAGACAAATGGTTGTCCAACCTCTTCTTAAAAACTTCCAGTGTTGGAGCACCCACAACTTCTGGAAGCAAGTTGCTCCATTGGTTAATTGTTCTAACTGTCAGGAAATTTCTCCTTAGTTCTAGGTTGTTTCTCTTCTTGATTAGTTTCCATCCATTGCTTCTTGTCCTGCCTTCAGGTGCTTTGGAGAATAGGTTGACCACCTTTTCTTTGTGGCAGCCCCTGAGATATTGGAACACTATTATCATGTCACCCCTAGTCCTTCTTTTCATTAAACTAGACATATCCAATTTGAGCAACCGTTCTTTATGTATTTTAACCTCCAGTCCCCTAATCATCTTTGTTGCTCTTCTCTGTACTCTTTCTAGAGTCTCAACATCTTTTTTATAGTAATAGTGACAGAGAACAATTTGTATCAGACAATAACAGTAGCCATTGCAGTTTAAAGCAGGTCTGAATCCAGAGAGACCTGAAAATTGCTTCTTCTTTCTTTTAGGCTGACTTGTTGAAAGTGAAAATTCAGAAAGCTATTGAGGAATGGAAAACTGAACGTCAGACAAATGATATGCTCAGGTAACAGAAGAGTTGGGCATCTTCAATATTAACTTTCTATTGCAAATGCTTTATTGGTTACCTCAAGACATGATCATGATGATGATGTAAGTTTATTATTATAATTTAGGTTGAACTTGGAGAACATGTTGAATCAGCAGGGCAGAGCATCTCAGAAAGGCAACACCAAACAAATTCCTCAGGATTCTCCTTGGGACATGGAACCACGCTACACAGAATTCAGTGGTAACTATATAATTGCTTTTTGCTGGAATGTTGCCTGCTAATGGAAGACATGCATGCTAAATAAAGGAAAAAGATGGAGGGAGGGAGGGTCTATTGTCATAATTTACAGCACATGGAAATATGACCAAAGGAGAGAATTAGATTATTTACATGGGGTAGATATTGTGTATAATAGGCTTGAATTGTTCTTGGACTGTTTCCAATTTTGGATGCTCTGAATGGTGAATACAGTAGACCCGTAGTCTAGTGCTTCAAGGCCTATTGCTCAACAATAGGCCATTTGCTTGTAGTTTTCCTCAATATTCTATCTTATCTTCCACTGCTTTTCAATATATGCATGAAATTATTGGGATAAATGTTCTGGAAAGATCAGATTTAGTGTCACCAGTAAATTGATCGCCTCCAGTAATATGTAATATATGTCCTTTAAAAAAAAATCAGGGAAGCTGTTGAAATCCATTGTCAGTGATGGGTAAGATAAGGACAAAGAAATTCAAGCTTAATTCAGAAAGAGATGCTTCTATTCAGTCAAAAGCCAAATCAGGAAATGGAAATTTAGATAAAAAAACATTCAAGATTGCAATTTGGGTATTCTTCTAGATTTAGCCTAGGATCTAAAAGCCAAGATTTAGTACCGTAGCAGTAGCTAGAAATGAATTTTCACTGCTTCCATTATAAGGCATTCAGTGTTAAGTGATAGCCATTCATTATGTGATAACAGCTATCTCTTTCACCCTTGGTATCTTTAGAAGCAACTGGGGTACACACATTTGGGGCAAGGAATTGAAATGGGAAGTCAGCTAGCTGGGGCATTATTTATTCTGATTATTGAACATTGTAGAAGGTGAACAGCAATTTGACTGGCAGCAGAAGTATGAAACACATCAAGAACTCTCCCCGATGCATGAGAAATATATAGAAATTGTAAGTACGTTCTTTCTTGGATACCATCTCTCTGCTGGCCCCACACTAAAACGTATTTCTCTATCTAGAGGGTAGCAACTGGAGAGCAGGATGTTGTTATCGAAACAGGCAGGGCAAAAAAACTGCATAGTTTGGAAAACTGGGTTGTAGAATATATCTCCCAATTTATTTGGGATTAGAACTCCCCAACTCCTTAGGTTAATCATATTGTCTGGAGAGTATGTGAATTTTAGTCCAAACCCAACTAGAAATCTCCTGTTTGAGTAAAGGACTATTGTGGTTGGTACAAAGTCTGAATTTAATTGTTTTGATGAACAGAGATTGTAATCATGAAGCATCACTTCTAAGAAAGTGTGACGAGAGTTTCTAGAAATTGTCTGGAAAGATACTAAAGATCTAAGAAGATGTTTAGCTAGAAGCCAGGATTACAAGCCAGAATAAGAGATTCTTTGATCTGGAGATCAATAACATTTAAATGATAGAAAATGCCTCTGTACAGCTAATTAATTTTGCTTCTTTATGAGTGTTTTTCCCCATATCTGGGCAAGGAACCAAGTGAATTAAATTAAACCATCACCAAGTTGAAAGCATAATCTCAGTGCTAAATCTCTGAATGGCAGGAAAAATGTACACTGTTAGTGGTTTCCCCCCAAAAGCTTTCAATAATACAGTATTTGAATTGGGTTTTTGTTCCTCTGTTGCGAACAGGAGATCCTGAACCATGTTCTAGATGATATAGAATCCTTTGCAAGAAAAGTACAAAAGAACACCCCCATGAGTGACAAGAAGAAAAAGAAAAAGAAAAAAGAAAGTGATAGGAATCAAGGTAAGACTGCCAAAGCAGCGGCAAGTAGGCAATTGTAAATTTCTAAATTTCCATGGTCTCCTGGAAAATAGAAGGGGGAGGGGGGATAAACGTATTCTGATCCAAACTATCTTTGACTCAAGTCTCTGAATTGAAGCTTTGCACAGTTCTAAGAAACAGTCTCTTTTCAGAGTATTCTGAACAAGAGAGAAATGATATAAAGGAACAAGCAGTATGAAATATGCTAAAAACTCTTTATTCCAAACTTCATATTGGGTAGTGGACTTTTGAATAGGATATGCATTTAGTCAGGAACAATTCTACTGCCAATCATTTTTACTGAATTACCTAATTCCTAGGACACTACAATCCTGGAAATTGGGTTCCTTCCTTAATTATAGATTTTGCCTCATTCATTCATTCATTCGTGGCTTTGATTTTCTTACCATAATCTCAAACTCTTTTGCCTGGTAAATCCTAGTCATCTCACACTAGAGAAGGTTTAACTTAAGAGCCAACATAGATGTGTGTTCTAGAGTGTAATTCATTTGCCCTATTATCATCAGTTCTCTCTATTTTTGAGATATCCTTTTGGAGTTATATACAGCCCATTTGGCTTTTCAATTTCCTGAATATTATTATATAATCTGTGATCACATTTTTGTATCCCATCATCACTTAAGATTTCCTAGTTCACTTATAAGACATTGGTGTTCTATTGACTGTGCATCAATCCTCTGTTATGGAGACACACTTTAATGATAAGTTCTATTTTTTTAGATCATCAATTCCATATCTGAATACTGACTGTGTTCTAGATCCATACAATTTACTATATAATTTTATTGAAAATTTTAAACAATTGTATTGAAATTTTTAAACACAAGAATAAGACTAACAAACTGAAATAAAGCAAAAGAGTGGGGGGAAACTAAAGAAAACTGTAACAGAAAAATAGAAAAGGAAGGAAAAAATATATAAAAAAAGGCTTCCAATATTTTTACAGCAGTTATAAGTACAATTATAAACAGACCTCTCCTTCTCTCTCTCTCTCCCTCTGAGGATATATCCTGACTCTTTTTTTAATAATATATCCTATCTAATTATCAAAACCATAAACAGAAGTTCATTTTTTTTATTGAAAAGTCCACACAAAATATCCAGATTATAACATAGTGTCTAGATCCATACAATTTAAATCCGATGGCTTTGTTTCTCTGAATGCTGCAATGGTATATCTTATCAAATAGGGTTTCATATAATTTTCTTGTGTATAAAAAGTGTGCTTTATATATTACACTGAACTCATCCATAGCAAATCTTCGAATTTAGACTGCTTTTTAACTAAGTAAGAAAGTTGGAATAAAATTAGTTTATTTAACATTATGTTTTGATTATTTTGACTTAATTGGATTGCAAATGTGTTTGTTCCCCCCCCCCCTCTATCAGACCTGAATTTCCTGCATGTGGAGATACCTGTCTATAGCCTTATTTTCTTTTATTTCCTGGATTAGTTTGCTAACGTTTCTCTCTGGTTCAGCAGCAGTGCCCTCAGAATCTGAGTTTGGAGAATGCTTCCAGAAGGTCAAGTACAGTTTCAATTTGCTGGTAGGTTTGCAACTTGTTTGACCTTGGCAGAAATTTCTCTATTGCCAATATAGTTGGCTACATTTCTTACGAAAAGAACTCCTCTTCAGGAATTCCACAGCACAAAATATCTGGGGCAGCAGCACAAAGAGCTCCATTCTGTTTAGTTGTAGCTGTTTATTGCCACTGTTGAATTAATTTAGGAATATTTTAACTAATTGAAAAATCATGGTAGTCAGATAAGAAATTAGGAAACTAGAGAAAGATTATAAATGTACCTATATATTCACCAGACGTAATTGTGTGGAGTATCTAAGTGTACTGTATGTGCTTGTTGATATTTAATCCAGTTTTTCAGATGAAAAATGTTTCCCAAAGAAAGTCTCAATTAAATCGCAATTAAAATTCTAGGCACATTTATGCTTTCAAGCATGATGCACAAATGATACAGATCTGGCTTTATTGGAAGGCCAAATAAAGGCTATGCTTTATCAGAAAGCTATGATTGCAAATAGACCTGATAAACAGGATTGGGGAAAGTAGTCCAGACTGATACTCTGTGTAATTTGGAACAGACCCTTTTCCCAATCTCCCAGCATGCACCACTGGAATTATTCCCCAGTGAAAACAACTTGAACAATCTGGATTAGTAAAGGCCCCTAAACATTATCTTCACCCTTTCCTATGATCCATAAACAGATCAATTCCTTTGCTGGTATCTATTGCAAAAAGTCACTCACTAAATTAATTTTCTAATATTTTTTTATCTCCTGTAATTTGATTTTAAGACCCTAAATGTGACATGACCTTTATCTCCTGTTATTTCCTCCAATTTCTTTATTTCATAAATACCATTGCTGTGTCTTTCCACAAGGTTGGGGCACCAAAATTCTTTCCAGTTTTGATTGTTCACATCTGAATTATCTCATTCTACCTGTTTGCTTTTTTTCTCATAGACAGCTAAAATGGCTGGATGCAGGTCTCGAGAAATGAACAGAAGGGAGAGGGTTAAGATTTCCCCTTTCTTTGCTCATGTATACAGTATTAAGTTTCTATTACTAAAAAAAAATGGAAGGAGAAAAGAAATTACTGGTAACAATACCATAGCTAGAGCTGTGTCATAAACTGGACTAAGCTGAGATTATTTTAGTTTGTTGTCCAGATCTAGCTGGAATGTTTTATTAATGGTTCAGTATGTTGGGCAAGAAATAAAACTGATTTGACAGCCATTATGCAGTTAATTATGGGTTGACATGTTGTGTAAGCCTAATCTTTATGTTAACCGGTCTTCCTGAACGGTTCCCATAAAGAAAAGGGGAATGAACGAAAAAGAGCTGAAGAATGGAGACCAAGATGAACAGCCCTTGAAAATGGCATTTTCTTCCAGTGAAGGGGAAGTTCATTTTTCTTTGCTGATGGCCTTACTAGAAAAAGGAAAGAAGCCGTTCACAGCCTCTTTTGGTTCCCTGGGCCCTAGCAGCATCCAACATCCCTTCCCCCAGATGCTGCAACCCCAACTAATAATTGAAATTGTGTTGTTGATGATGGGGAGAGGAGACCAAGTTCCCAGTAATTACTCACTAGCTGGAGTTGCACATCATACTAATCCATTTTGTTTTGCTTATTGATGGTTTGTTAAATGTATCACACAACAAGTACACAAGAAACCCTGATTTACAAATTACGTTCATATTGTTTATTAAACAGTTCTCAACCGAGGATCGGTGGTCCTCTGGGCACCCTAGGATATTTTAAGGTGGTCATAGGTGAAAAAAACATGTAGTGTGGGGCACGGCTTGTGCTGATGGGACCATAGAAAAGCAAGGTGTGTGTACTGCAAATACTGTCTTGTAGATGCCAGAAAATGCATCAATTACTGTTCAATAATGGGACTTGGACAGGGGAACTACAGGAGGAAAACAAGGTTGAAACAGGGGTACAGGTGAAAAAAAATGTTGAGAAATGCTGTGTTAAACCAAAATATGTGATGGCATAGCACAATATGTGACTAGGACACTCTCCAGCCAAGGACCACGATAAGTCCTGCCTCTGTTTCTCTTTTATAAGAATCAGAGTCCTGGCCAGAGCCAAGTATCGATCCAGAATATGCTTCCCACACCCAGTTTAATTCTTAATCCACCCTACATGTTTTTCTTTGAGAAGGGAACTAAACATTAGCTAACTAAGCAAGTTCAATACGATTATTAGAAGGTCAAATTCTTTGCCAACACCAGGACAGATCATTGTCGGTTCCATGCCCAGAATCTAATCAAACCTAGCACAACTTCTTTCTCCACTCTTGCATCTTCCTAATGGCTGGCATCAAGATTTCCAGAATTCCCAATCTGTATAGCCATTTGGAAAGCATCAAGTTTGGGAAAATCGATTTAGTGCCATCCTTAGTTTAAATTAACCTAAAATGAATATTACTTAAGTGGTGTTGTGATTAAGGCATTAAAACTAAAAAATGGGAGACCATGAATTCTAGCCCTGACTTAGAATTCATAAATAAATTAATCATCAATTCACCCATCACCTGGGCTCTCTCTCTCTCTCTCTCTCTCTCTCTCTCTCTCTCTCTCTCTCTCTCTCTCTCTCTCTCTCTCTCTCTCTCTCTCTCACAATCTCAATCTCTCAATGTCTCTCTCTTCTCCCCCCTCCTCCAAGAAAGAAGGTGAGGGCAAACCTTTGCCAAGAAAACTGCAAGAGGTAGTCTAGGCAATTGCCAGGAGTCAACATTATCTTGAAGCAGAAAAATAACCCCATAACCTGATGTGATCTAGTTAATGGTTTACTTCCCTCCTTCTTCAATCTGTGGATTGGTTTTTCAAAATTGTAGAAATAATAATTATGGGACTGTGCTTGGTTTTTTTTGCAGGGGAAGCTTGACCAAACCATTAAACAGCCAAGTGCTCCTGAATTGACCAACCTCATCTTCTCCACTCTAACAAGTGTGAGTACAGCTGTCAGGCAAGAAATTCCAGAGGTTTCTGGTGATTGTCTTTTTTTTTTTTTTTAAAGATTCATTTGTAAATAGAGAGCATTTTTTATATAGTTTTTATTGAAAGTTTTTACATCATTAAAAGATAAACAAGAAAAATATGTAAAAGGAAAGCAGGAAAAAAAGAACGTGCTAGAAACAGTACAGATAAACGAAGAAAAAAAATTAAGAAGCAGCTTCCAATCTTCTTTGCAGCAATTGCAAACAATTTTTATTACTTCTTCCCCTTTAGAATTGCATAATATAATTCCCTTCTTCCCATATTCAGCTTTTTTAATCAAGAGATCCAGAGATCAAATGTTCATTTTTGTCCATTGTCAGCAAAAAGTCTATAAAAGGTTTTCAATCTTTTGTAAACATAGTTACTGCCTATGTCACTAATCAAACAATTCAGTTTTGTCATTTCTGCAAGTTATATCATCTTCACAGTCAACTCCTCCATTGTGGGTATTTCTGTGATTTTCCATCTTTGTGCATATAATATTGGGCTGTAGTTACCATAGAGAGAGAGGGTTTTTTAAAAAAAATCAATTAGGCACCCCAGAATTCGGATAGATGTTCTTTATGCTTTAGCAACCATATTTTCTAATATTCAGAACCAAAATGCAAATGTCCTGAATGTTTCCCAGCATTGTTTATACCTCATTTTCTACAGACGACAAATGCAAAACAGCTGTTATGAAAGGCTGTTATGAAAGAAGTTTCCTGACACATCAGAAATCTCTGAAGGCAAAAGAAGACACAAGTGGAAATCACTTTTCTCATGTCTGTGTAGATCAGGGGTGTCAAACTTGCAACGTCACGTGACGTGTTGCGACGTATCGCGACTTTTTTTCCATTGCCGGCAATGGATGGGCTTGGTTTCGCCATGACGTATCTGGCCCGCGGGTGTAGATGGTTCCAGGCAGGGTGTGGCTTAGGCCAGTGGTTCTTAACCTTTTTGAACGAATCGCCCCCTTGAGCCAATGAGGAAGTTGTCATCGCCCCCCTCCCCCAACATAACTTCTCAATTACAACATAGGAAATAATTCTCCAATTTATGCAAACACTTTTTTTGTTTTCTTTAAAATTGTCATCAGGACATATTGATGCAAATAATTTATTTCCAGTCTTTTTCCCATATCTCCCATATCCTGGCCAATGGCGTGCCACTGTATGGGTAGAGGCTGCTGCACAACGCACATGAAGATAAGCGATGCATATTCACATATGTATGGCATTCTATATTGAAGCTAGCTGGAGGAACATTTGAAAACACAATTCAATCCGCTAATAGCGAGCGATCTGATGTTTTTGTACGACAGATATATAGCGATTCACTGTATGAAAAAGTCTCAAAAGTGTCCCCAAAACTTCTCGCTCCATCGCCCCCATATCGCCCCCTTTTCGTTCCTTCGCCCCCGCATCGCCCCTTTTCGTTCCATCGCCCCCCTGAAAAACAAAATCGTCCCCTGGGGGGCGATATCGCCCAGGTTAAGAACCACTGGCTTAGGCAATTACTCTGCCTTATTCGCGGAATACAAGAAATAATCCAGATAACTTCATGCTCCATTTCTAACCATATTGCATTTCTTACTCTTTTATCTTTTTCTTTCCTAAACACAATATCTTTTCCTAAACACAATTCCAATATACAGAAAAAAGTATAGCTACAGTATACTGTGTCTTTTGAGTGTTAAGCAATAAGAACTTTATCTCTCTTTAGAAGCATTCAGTGAATCAAAACCTGGACCATAAGAAAGTCAACAATAGACCTTGTGACTTCCACTTGCAAGCCTTTCTGTCCTCGGAGACTCGATCACATGGTCATGTTGCATTCCCTGAATCACATGTATTCTCACTCATTCTCAGATTTTGTCCAGATGTCCCAGGATGAATCTGGCCTCTACAATAGTTTTACCATTGCTGACCCCTGAAGCTATTAATTTGCTCAGGCGCTCCTTGAATTATGATGAGCAGATTATTTGGAAGAATTTGGGAACTGCTTGGAATCAAACTAGGTAAGAGTTGTCAAGCCTTCTGCAATTAGTTTGCTTCTTCAGTGTGATAAGAAACTAAGTCAAACCAGAATGCCAGCCATTGCATAGCACACTATAGCCAGAGCCATTCCGTTGACATTATGCAGAGCCAATGCCAAAGAAAGCAAAATGAACTTTTGGCCAAATCTAGCAGGATTCTTCTTCATTGAAATTATCCTTGTTAATCCATGCTATCCCTGCATTTTGTTCACTGTATAATTTTCAGTAACCCTGTCATTCAAGTGGATTTGTAATAGAAATTCTGAAGGAAACTCTTTTGGTGATCTGGATCTATTGTACCTTGATCCACATTTTTATTACTCAATAAGTTATCTTCCTACTCACAGGGAAGAATTTCCAAAGGGACAATCCTTCCCTCCCTATATACCCACATTTTCAGATGGATGGATGCCTCCCAGGTCTACTTGGAGACCTAATGATATGGCTCAGGTGAGTCACTCGTGAATGGCAGACAACCACAGGCAGAGCAGAAGTAAAATCAGTAAAATCAGTATAAGAGAGAGCCATGATATGGAGAGCAGCTGCCTGGCCATGAGCTTATGAAGCAAAAGTAGTATCTTGCCTGCTCTATACAAAGTCAGCACAGTGTCATCTCAAATAGCCTAATTTTTTACAGTTTCATATATAGCTCAAGGGCAATGTTAATTCTCATGGCAATACTCATGTAGAAAATCATTATATTTCTATCCATTTTTACAATTCAGCTGTTCTGTAAATGGTGCCTACAGATAAGAACTGCAACTCCCAGTATCTTGGGATAGAAGATAGTCATGAATGCAGCATAAATAAATATTGCTGCCTAGGCCTTATGGGAGCTGAACTGCAAAGGTATTTGGAGAGAACCAGGCTGCCATAATTTGCAAATCAGTAGGTCAATTAGCAATTGCAAAGAAAAAGCTTGCCATACCATCAAAATGCAAAGTCTGCTGTCACATACAAATACATTACTAACAATGCAATTCTCCAGCAGATAAAGTTTTATTGCTACTGCCAATACAGTGGATTCCTATGTAGTTTAAACATGTAAGCAAATAGCACGACTATTGTCTTTGCATACATTTGAAGCCATTCATTTATTAAAACATTGTTTAATGTGTACTTATGATTAATTTCACTTAAAGTAAGCTGAATTATTTTCTTATAGGCAAATGGAACCCAGAATTATTCTTCAGATGGGTATGTTCTCTTATCAGGCTTTTTAGTGGATATACAGGAAATATTCCTGGGGAATGAAACTTACCTATGTGACCACATAGAAATTATTTTGACTCCAATAGAACATGGCAGATAGATAGAATTTCCATTCACCAAATTTACTTTAGAAATTGCATTCCATGCAGACTTACTCAGGTTAGAATGGAATAAATACAATTAAGAATTAGAGAGTAGTTAAAATTCTGACAAAAGTATTCTGGACACAGCTTTCAGAGAAGGAAAAGGAGGTTGTGGTGACACCTTTAACACCATCAAACAACGCCTGCCTATTCTATTGTAGGTCTTTGGGGATGTGGACAAAATGTCTAAGCACCTGGCTGATTATATGACCAATAATAATAAATTGAATATATATGTTACCCAGCTCCCAGCAACTCTGGGTGGTTTACAATTGTTTAAAATATTTAAGAACAAAAATACCAAAATACAAAAATACCACAAAAACAGAACAAGATACAATACTTTTGAATTGTACTGAAATGATGTGTTCTTCAACATACTTAGCAGTGCGTTCATCTTTAACATGCCATGTTGTGGTTTTTGCTAAAACAAATTAACATGATTACTTCTCTGAAATTGGCATAAATGAAGAAATAGGGTCCTGTCTATCGGAACCCTATTGCTAGAGCTGTTTTGGGGCATAAGAGCTCCATAATATTCTCAGCTGCCAGGTGTGATGCCTTTGGGAAATGGAAGTCAGGCTACTCAAATCCTGTAAAGGCCCACCCCAGCTGAGGTGTTTGGCCCACATTTGTAGAATCTAGTAGACGTTCCATCACAAGGGATGTGGCCATGTAGAGAACAAGGAAGCAAATCCTTTTCAAGGGAATCTTTTACATAAACAAGGAAGAAGGAAGAACAGGCTGCTCATCTCCCAGAATTTTGTTCTCAAGAGCAGTTTTGTTTCCTCTTCAGTGCCTCCAATCCTCCCCAACTCATGCAAGCCGTATGTGATTTCCATGCACGGAATTCCCAAGAGCTCACTGTAAGAAAAGGGGACCTACTAGAGGTAAGACTGAAACTTTGTTCCTTTAGTAGATTGATCTCTTGGCAAGTACAGTGCACATCACTAGCAAAGCTGCTTTTTTAGTCTTCCTGTATGGGATCAAAAGCGATCTTGCTTCTTTACATAAACACCATCAAAGCAATTAAAGCTATTGCAGCCCAATCATGACTAGGAAAGAGAGTAAATTATACCAGAGTATTTTGTTCTAAGTGGTATAAAAGACCAAACAAGTAAGAACCAAAAAGGAGAAGATAGTTTTAATAATAATTCTTACTAGAAAACAGTGGCTTCTAGCTACTTCAAATCATTAAATAAAATCAGAACTGAAGTCTTGAATAGCCATCTTTGTGTAGAAGTCATCAGTGCTGCAAATGATTATCACAGGCTTTTGAACTAGAACCTGAAAGGAACAATGCAGACCAATGATTTTCAAACTTGGCAACTTTAAGTTGCGTGGACTACTGTAGACCTTAGGATGCCTTTTTCCCAAACTCCAAACTTTTCTTTATAATCTTTTCCCCAACTGGTAATAACCTCTTTGCAATAGCACATAACTTTGCCAAACATTCCCTATAACATTTTCTTAATGTTTAATGTTTCCCAAACTCCAAACTTTTCTTTATAATCTTTTCCCCAACTGGTAATAACCTCTTTGCAATAGCACATAACTTTGCCAAACATTCCCTATAACATTTTCTTAATGTTTACTGCCATGCATAATGAAACTTGGCAATACACTAGTCGTTCTGAACTTGTACTAATGGCATAGGAATCATCTTTATTTATGTATTTATTTAGAAAGCATACACAGTCACCCTTTTAGGCAGCCTACAGCAACGACAGCAATAAAAACATGAAATTCAATGGTGAAAAAAGTAAGGTTCTGCATTTAGGCAAAAAAAAAACCCAAATACACAGGAATAGTATAGGACGGTGGTACCTGGCTCAATAGTAGCAACTGTGAGAGGGATCTTGGAGTCCTAGTGGATAATCACTTAAATATGAGCCAGCAGGGTGCTGCAGCTGCCAAAAAAGCAAACACAGTGCTAGGCTGAATTGTCAGAGGGATAGAATCAAGATCACGTGAAGTGTTAATACTATTCTATAATGCCTTGGTAAGGCCACACTTCTAATACAGCATCCAGTTTTGGTTGACATGATATAAAAAAGATGTTGAGACTCTAGAAACAATATAGAGAACAGCAGCAAAGATGACTACGGGATTGGAGGTGAAAACATATAAAGCAGGGGTGTCAAACTGCCGGCCCACAAGCCGGACGCATCATCTGGAAGCCGTGCCCACCCCATTTCCGGCAATGGCAAAACCGTCCCGATACATTGCACGATGTCACATGACGTCGCGAGTTTGACATGTCTGATATAAAAAATGGTTACTGGAATTGGGTTTGTCTAGTTTAATGAAAAAAAGGACTAAGAGTGACATGATAGCAGTGTTCCAATATCTAAGGAGTTATCATAAAGAAGAAGGAGTCAACCTATTCCTCAAAGCATCTAAAGGTAGGAAAAGAAGCAATGGATGGAAACTAATCAAGAAGAGAAACAACCTAGAACTAAGGAGAAATTTCTGGACAGTGGAATGACTTACTTCCAGAAGTTGTGGATGCTCCAACACTGGAAGTTTTTAAGAAGAGATTGGACAACCATTTGTCTGAAATGATATAGGGTTTCCTGACTAAACAGGGGGTTGGACTAGAAGACCTCCAAGGTCACTTCCAACTCTGTTATTCTGTTATTTTGTTCTATTGAACTCTCCTATTTTTTAGATTTTGGACCAAAGAAAAAGATGGTGGCTTGCCAGAAATGCCATAGGAGAGAAAGGCTATATTCCTAATAATATTCTGGAATCTAAGGATCAGATAGCATCTCAAGAATATAATCCAGAGCAAGTAGGTACAATTTTCTGTTGCATCATGTGGCATTGCAGAAGCAGATGCTTAATGCTAGGTGTTATTTCACATAATCGCTCCTCCCCTTCTATATAACATTAAAACATATCTAGGGAGCAGCTATCTATTGGCAATGTGATACAAAATCAGAAAAAGTATATGTTCTCTGAGAAAGGGGCATCTTTGCATACTTTGTTGGAACCAGCTGTTTAGTTTTCTTCAGACAGAACTGCTCTCATTGGCTATATCTCGTTGGAAGTCCACCCACTGAATTCTTCTTAATATCCAGATTATGAATTATCCTGAATTCTGATTATGTCATAAAGTTAGCTGCAAATTTATGGAGGATGAATAGCAAGAAGTCTCATCCCAAATGTTTAGGTTTTGGGGAGGCATCACAGAATTAAAGCTAGAAATTAAATTGGTATTTAGTGAAAGCAGACATTCTCAGTCTGCTGTACCAATGTGTAAGTATGGAACTGAGTCATTATGCTAGAAATAGATAACACAATTGAAGCATCTAGCAGCAGCACTTAGTTATTTGAGATTACTATAAATTTGTATTAATTATACTTTCACACACACTACCCACTGAGAACTGGAAGGAAAACTCAAATCTTCAAGCCCAGTTATTGAAATTTATTGACTGTAATTTAAAAATTGTCATTTTTAAATAGATAGGCTTTTAGAAGCTTGAGCAATTAATATTCTCTTTTTCCTATGAATCATGTTTTTTCTCTGTATTCAGGTTTCAACGGGTTTCACTGATCTCCAGCCAAGTTCCTCACCAGCAGAAGTCACAGTTTGGCTCAGGACAAAAGGTTTTTCCAAGATGTAGGTTTTACTTTAATAAATAGTCCAATAAATCTGATTCCGGTAATGGCTGATTTGGTTATTCTAATGCTTGATGTCCATGAGATGAAAAATTGTGTAGAGTAGTAAACTCTTTCTTCACTTTTAACTCTGTTTAGTCCCTTGACACTTAACATTCCTGCAGATGTACTGCAGCTACTAATCGCAGCAATCATACTATCACTATGACCAGAGATGTCAAACTGGAGATATAATTCTAGGTGCTGATAGTTTACAGAAACTACAAATGTAAATTTGCTTTTAAGCAAAAATAGAGCAAGGAGAGTACGATAACACTAACTTATACAGGAAATACCAGATTGCACAAGCTCACAGATCAAGTGTCAGAACCAGGAGGGCCATGTTCCAGTTCTCAGTCATTCAGCAATTTTCAATGCTAACTACAGAGAATGGTTGGAAATAATGATTGAGAAACCCAGATAGTCTATTTTCAATACCAATAGAAAAGATGCACTGTAGCATGGCCCAATAAACAAAGCATAGAGAATCGGGTCCAACCCCCTTTTCTTCTTCGGCATTCCTCAAGGGTGATTAATTTGATTATGTATATATCTTTTGGTTATTTCAACAGCACAGTTAAAACCCTCAGCGTCTTAAATGGTAGAAGTCTACTGTCATTGAGCCAAGAAGAACTGAAAATGGTCTGCCCAGAAGAGGGAAGAAAAGTCTTTTCAATGCTTGCAGGAGTTAAATCCCCACCGCAGGTAAGACAATGTCTAAATCTTGACCGCTGAATCAGTCTCATGGCTTTCCAATTTGCTGAAAGGTATATTGTCATATTGTCAATGTAGCTTTGGACTGGAATCCAATCTTCTCTTTTTCAATGACACCACTGAAGGAAGGAACTAGAACATTAGTTGTCAGACTGTTCTGGATTTTAATCAGACATTGTAGGCAGGAGCTGCCCTTTGACAAAGGACTTGGGCTCTGAAGTCCACCAGGGGTTTGGCAGATGAGACCAATGAGGATGGAATCTTTCTGAGAGCATTTTGATGGGAAAAAATGGAAAAGACCGGAGGTCTGCCTTAATATAAGTACATGGTTCCTGATTCCCCCACAGAACAGTAGGATGGATGGATGGATGGAGAAATAGATGGATTTATTTATTTATAATTCATTCATTCATTTCTTCAATTTATGAGGGGGCCTTGAAGCTCTCTGATCTTGGTTGTTTTCTTGCCAAAGTTTCATTATCCAAACTAGGCGACATCATCATTGCTAGAACATTACTAGAATAATGTTACCTAATTTGGATAATGAAACATCTGCAAGAAAACATGCTCAGAGAACACAAAGACTCCTCATTTCAACCCTAAGCTACAAATATGCTTCTTTTATCGGTATCAATTTATGTAGCCATACATCTCACCATAGTGATTCTGGGTAGTTAGCAGCAGTTCAAAAAAGTAACAAAAATTAAGTACTTTACCAGCACCTATGATAAAAACTAAACAAGCAGCAATTAAAATAACCATATACAGTAAAGGTTTTTGACAATCCAGCATATGTGCCCAGGAACACAAGCACATCTTCAGGACCTTGTAAAAGGCCACCAGGGAATGGTGTTGCAGAAACAGAAACAGGGTAAAGAAGTTTGATTTAACCATCCACAGATGACTACAAAGATGGTGTGGCATCAGCACATACAGACAGTGGATTCTACACTAATAGGTTACTCCTTATTCCTTGTTACTTGATTATCTAGCTAGGGAAGATGTGATAAATTAGCACGTATGTTTACTTCATCTATGAGGCAATCTGGATGTGTAATTCGCACTCCTACATGCAAATCATGAGATAGTCATACCAAGTGCATAAGTTAATACTGGATCATTTTTACCATTAATTTCCCGACATCTTACTTTTAATATCATAAATTCATGTGATAGTATTGTGAAGGAAAAATGGCATAATAAGCACAAGGGAGCAAAGAGTAATATTCTGCTCGCAATGCTTTATATTATAAGCAGACTGTTGCAAGACAAAGACTGTTAAACAGAAGAGAAGTGAGGCGGCTTGAATCCAACCTTAGGCATTTTGTAATCTGGGGTGCTGTTGTATTTCCTGTCAAGGATTGTAGCACAATTGTAGCACAAAAATGTGCTGTAAAATGTTAACCTATTTCTCCAAAGATAACCCTTTCACTGTTCTCACAAAGAAGCATATACAGTATAGTATTCTTCCAAGCCAACTATTTAGCTTGGGGGAAAAGCGATACAATATATTTTTTGGGAATACTGATAAAGCTCTTTCATGTGCAAAGCAAAAAAAACACTAGCCAACTAATGGTAGGTAGAATTTAGGGTGCTCACTTCTGTTTGAAATTTACTGAATGGCCTTACAGTATTAAGCACACCCACTACAACATTGCTGAGGATAAAGGTACTGTATACTTACTTCCATACATTAATAAATTAATAAATTTTAATAATAATAATAATAATAATAATAATAATAATAATCCTGAGCTCTTCAAGGGATATGAGTTAAGCTATAAACCATGGATTGCAGAATAGTGAATTTTGAATTCACATAATACCAAGGTGAAATTAATCATACCCCATTGTAATTTTCCATGAAGTCAGTGTATTATTTTTTTTAAAAAAAATGGCTAGTTTATCTAAGTTAGGGTTTAATCTCTGTACTTCTTTTCACAGTAATGGTCCTCAGCATTAGCTTTTGCAGATCTCCTAACCCATTCCATCATTTATTTTGAAGAGATCCTCACTGGATTAATGGCACAACTCATTGAAAATGTTATTAGATGCATGGTAACCTTCAGTCCACTGATTTTCCAATTAGTTTGTAATTGCCGTGTTTAAGAATAGCCTTTAAGAGGGCTTTAAGATGCTTCTGTAAATGCTGTAACAGGTAACATGCTTACCATTTTTGAATGATCTCAGGAACATCTGTAAAGGGCTGTAATGTAATGTGTGAAAAAAGACTATATCAAGAAAATAGCTACGAAGGATGGAATCTTAAATGGATCTTTTAGATCTTAGAACTTTAACAATAACTTTGGGGAAGCCAGGATGTTCTGAATAATGAATCTGATTTGGAAGTACTCTACCTTCTCCAAGTGAGGATAATTGGAATAGGGGACAAAAGATTAAAAGTGTAAAAGACTATATTATATTAATAGGTATTCCATCCCCAAATTTGTAGTTAAGACACACATTAATAGATTCGGAAAACAATAATTGATCTTTCCCCAAGGATTGGCAGATTATCCACGTAATGAAAAGGCTCCAACAAGCCAGACAATTATTTTCATCCTCACCCCAACCATATTAGAGCTACTTACAGATAACCAGATTCTTTTTGGATAATGTCTTAAAGAGTGTATTTACTTAGTTTCCAACTTTCATCGTTAGTTACAAATATAGTTTACGACAATAGAAGACTCAGATTGCTCATTCCTTCTGATGCTCTTTCACACCTCTGAATTAGAAATGAAGAAAATGATTCTATGTATTTACTGGTTCAGCTATACCATTTTATGAGTATGTTGTGAATATATTATGAGTATATTAGGTTTACTTTGTAATTTGTCCATTTGTCAGTTCAGAAATATTTTCACTGATTCATGCTATAAAATGATGGAGAGAAGTTGGACAGAAAAATGAAGTGATTGCTAAAAAAAATAATCAATGAACCTCTCTTCTATGCAAGTAACTATGTTTCAATTAATTCCAAACTGTGCACATGTATTCATGTGAGATTACTCCCAGGATTCGATAGCTTGTAAATTTTGGGTTTGCAAAAAATATTGGACAGCTGACTCATGATTCAATTTCCATTAACATACTTGAAGCAAAATCAGAATGCATAGTTTTCTGATGTTGCTAATGTTAATCTAACTTATTGTTATTTTGTTTAATCGAGCTTATTTAACTATTTCTTATATGCAATGGAAAATAAAATTAGTAGGCTTTTATATTTCTTCTGTGCTGTTCTCATTTTAGCAAAAGGCCAATAGGCAATCAGGTTTGAGCACACATGAAAAGTAGTTCTTCATAAATAAAGACACATTCATGTGAATACATGAAAACACAAGAGATATAAAATAGGAGGTGTAAGACTACAAGTCAAAAGTGTGCAATAATGTACTGAGCATGACAACATTACCAAATAATTCCAAGATACTTTATTGACCACTACTGCCTTCCAAATACCTAAACAACTGAATCACAATTCTACAGAAAGGCCATTCTTTTTCTTATCAACTCCACCCAAAACGAGAATGGAGAAAAGGGGAAGATATCTCATCCAGCAACAAGGATTTTTTTCTTCATATTTTCTTGTTACCCCATTTGGCCATCTTATTATTAATGGGAGTTTTCATAAAGCGGCTGGAACTCATGTAAGCAGCAATTTTCTCCAGGGCCTGAGGATGCAGACAAAAGAAATGTTTAGGAGATTGAGAGAAGCTGTTAATAGGCCAAAGGCTCAAGGAGGCAGACTCCTACCAACCACCCAACAAACCCACCATCAGGGCAACCACTCTCATTTCTTCTATACTAAAAATATATTCTAGATCAGGGGTTCTCAACCTTGGCAACTTTAAGACTTGTGGACTTCAACTCCCAGAATTCCTCAGCCAGCAAAGCTGGCTGAGGAATTCTGGGAGTTGAAGTCCACAAGTCTTAAAGTTGCCAAGGTTGAGAACCCCTGTTCTAGATGAAACCACTTTAATGGAGTATCCTTCACATGCCTTTTCCATTCAACCTCTGCTGCCATGCCTAGTTGAGAAAGATGATGGGAATGAAGTCCAAAAATATCTGAAACCATCACTTAAGGCAGTGATGGCAAACCTTTTAGAGACCGAGTGCCCAAACTGCAACCCAAAACCCACTTATGCATTTTCGGGTGCTGGGTGGGTGTGGCCCATTGGGTGGGTGTGGCCCATTGGGTGGGCGTGGCTGCAGTGGTAACGGCAGGCTGGGTGGGATTAAAAAGTTCAATCAATTCCAACTTTGCAAGATCTTTTTTTTTCCCATGAGAAGTTGAAATTGACTCATTGATTGAACCTTTTCTTTTTTTGCACACGGCGGCGGAGGCCTAAAGCGAAAAGGTTTTATAAACCCAGCTGAAGGCCTAGGACTGGAGCAACAGTGCACGTGCCCACAGAGAGGACTCTGAGTGCCGCCTCTGGCACCTGTGCCATAAGTTCGCCACCATTGATTTAGGGAATGACTGCTAGATTTAGTACCAATTATATTTTGCTCTCCACCCAAAACTGGAGAAATCCTGTGTTTTAAAAGAGTCCTGGCGCAGTGGTTAGAATGCAGTATTGCAGGCTAATTAACAGTTGACTGCCAGGGTTCAATTCTTACCAACTCAAGGTTGATTCAGCCTTCCATTCCTCCAAGGTCAGTAAAATGAGGACCCAGATTGTTGAGGGCAACAATGTAAACCACTTAGAGAGGGCTGTAAAGCACCATGAAGTGGTACATAAGTCTAAGTGCTAAGTGCTAAGTTTTGTTTTTTATAGTTTCTCGCTATTTTAAATCCATTGACTTGGGAAGGGGCTTGGGGGCCACTAAAAAATATCTGCATTTACATAGGTAGTTAATAGATTTCCCATCTTCTGAAATCATTCAATTGTGGTTTCTCTTTTACTTATCACACGTGTATACCAATTGTGAGTTTATCATTTGGCAGTAGACTTTAAAATCCTTGCACTGTTACCGTTTCATCATAGGAAAATGTACATTAAATAAAAGTATGGAAGGGAATCTACCACCAAGCCTTCAGGTGTTTGTTTTGTATACTAAAGGGACAGTAGTTCATACCACAAGGATGGTGTTTTTCACATATTTCTGCCCATGCCAATTTGGGCATCCAATCTAGCCAATAGATAAATGCTGTGGGTTAATCTGTCAGTTCTTGCCAAAACCCAGTGAACAAAATCCACAAGCCAGCAAATTTCATGAAGCCAAAGCTAACCTCAAAACGGGTCAGAAAACCTTGAAGATTCTTGAACTGATCAAGGCATTTGGGTTCAAATATGCGGTTTTGATCGAGTACATCATACATGAGAAAGTCAACAAATGTGATCTGGGGAAAAAAAAAATCAACAGTGAGTCTCCAAAAAGATCAGACCTGTCGAAGGATGACCAGGTTTGGGTATGTATGTACCTTATCCCCAGCAAACCATTTTCTATCCCCCAAAAACTGGGAGAAGAGTTTCAGTTTCCCTGGTAACTGCTCCAAATATCCAGGCTTGAGCTTCTCCTGCAAAACAAGCACGTAGAAAAAAAACTGAATGAAAAATCATTGCCCAAATTCGACAACACGTTTCTATTCAACAGTTATGAAATTTGGAACACTCCATCCAAGAGCCATCAAAGGAAGCCAAAATTATTCCTTACGTTTTGATGGCATTACAACAGTACTGAACTATTTGACAGTACTTTTGGTCACATAAAATGCATTCATTCCAGTCCAACCACCGCAGCAATATGTGAAATGTGAGCAGGAAGGATTAAAATAAATTGTTTTATGAGCAGCAAACATAATTCATAACTATACAGCCATTCTACTGAGAAGCGAAGGGAAATTTCTTTGCATTTTCACTTTTAGACAATGGTTGAGATGTTTATTATCTGGCACATTATGCAAACAACAATTCTCCTATGCAGATATTCACGTATTGATTTCAAAAATCAGCAGATAACTGATAGCAGACAAATCATCAGTTTAACATGCAAGTGTGTGCAAAGACCAGTAACATGGACTGGGAGGTTTATATCTGGAGGTTTCACATGTAGACTTTCCCAAATTCGTTAATTGCCTGAATACAGCCAAAGGCACTTCAAAAAAAACCCTCCATCTTGGTTCTCAGAAAAATGACACAGATATTGGCAGATGCTTACCCAACACTTTTATACATTTGTCACAAGAAACCTTGAGAGACATACTCAGTAAATATGTTTTCTGTGTTATATTTGAATCCAGTCTTTAGTTTGTACAGCATTGCATGGCATTACTTCTTTATTCTGGTTCACTAGAAAATGGAAATGAAGGAGACTCAACTCACATAATCAGGGCTGTAGGAAATCATCGCCAAGCCCATACGGAAATCCATCACCTGATTCTCCAGCAGGTCCACTCTGATAAGTTCTTCCTCAGTTTCGCCACCTGCAGATAGTATAGAGAGATGAGAAATCCTGGGCAGCAGAAATGGGCCTTCATCGGGCAGCTCGGCCCTCAAAAGAGCTCTGGTATACTTACACAGATGGTGCTTGCGTGCGATGTACCTGAGAATAGCATTACTCTGTGTTAATTTGGTCTTGCCATCAATTAAGTATGGAAGCTGGAAAGTAAACAGAACGACCTGCTTAAGAACAAACCTCTGCCATGTTAGGCTTTCACATGGTTGCTCTCTATCTGAATTGTCCTTCACCTATTCTCTTTACCCAAGTCCTCACATATGAATGCCATAGAGAACAGCATACTGATAAGATGCTCTTCTCAACTGTTATAGATAGCTGGTTACTTACATTAGGGAAGTCCAGCCCCAATTTTTCCTTTTCACCAATCCATTGACTTTTATCATAATCAGGAGCTGGAGAAAAATAGGAGATAGAAAGTTCAGAGACCCAGAAAATTTAATCAGCTACAAATTGCTTAACTTTCACTAGACAAAGTGATCAGTTTTAGGAAACGCCTAAAAATGCATGCTTTTCCTGGCCCAGTTATAGCAAGTAACATATGCAATGCTGAGAAGTTCAGGCAAACATTTTGAATCTCCCCTCCTCCATTACCTCTGCCATTTAATGACTGGTTGCATAATAAGCACAGCTTGATTACTGAATTAATCCAGTTTTCAGAGTTTGTCTATTGCACTAAGGTAACTTAATGGGCGAGGTTTATATAACACATCCAGCCACAAAACAAAAATTAACAGAGGGAAGCAATCCAAGCTTAATATGCTGTTAGCAGCCATTAAGCCTTCAGATGACCCGGTTAAATATATTGGGAGACTTCTATGGATCATCATAATTCTTGGTTTCATACCAAGAATATTCCCCAGAACATCATGTAACATTCTACAACTTGTTTCAAGGAAACAGTTTGGAAAGATCAAGCCACATGGAGAAATCATCCTCCCAGCTGGATAAATGGAAAACTCCATAAATATTTAGCACAATAAATAATTAGAGTGGCTTATTTCTCAGATTTAGATATCATATTTGATGAAGAGAACCCAGCGCTGGTTTAATATGGAGTGGCTACCAACAGGATCAGCCTGTTCAGAACTGCTGCTGTGGTTATATGCCCCCCCCATCGACTTTCTCCCTACAAGCTTCCCAGGCTTCCCTATTGACTTGTTGGAAGATGTCAGAGAATGTTGGAAATGAGGATCACGTGACCACAACAGCAGTTCTGGAAAAAAAGCAACACAGTGGTATCCAATGGCAAGAACTTTCCAAAATTTCATTCCCGCAGGAATAATAGGTCCCAGCATTCTTTAAGTCAGCTCATCTGAGGTACCTTGATTGAAAAGGTTTTGCCCTATGAGGCACCATTTTGACCAATTAAAAGTTTTAGTAGTCTACAGATAGAGATACTTGTTTATATACTAATGCCTAATTCAATGCAAATGTTAGCCAAGTGATGGCCAATTATGATCATCACATTGTGATGTTTAACAAATCATCCAGGGAGCCTGTCTAAAGCTAATTCTAGACATACATCAATTTATTAGATGGAGATCCAGGAGCTAAAGTTCAATACTGCAGTGAGGGACTAAAGTGGAGAACACCAAAGCTACAAAGTAACTCCAAGTGCCAATCCTTTGCACTGTTTTCCTATAAATTAAAAACTTATCATATACAAAGGGGGGGGAAGGGAGCACCTCAAGCTATTGCAGAATATCGTGTAACACCATCTTCATTACTATCTTACTAAGGTTGATCTGAAAGTAACTTGCAAATAAAACTAAGAAATCTTACAGAGCAGTGCACGGGCATAAACGCAAAAGAGCAAGGTTAGAGAGAAGGAATGGGAAACTGTTAAGGCCTTCAAGTGCCTTGGTATCCAGGTAGAGAGAGACCAAGAATCAGCAGAGATAAATGGAGATATTCTGTTGGATTAGAAGCCTGCAACTGTAGTGATAAAATTATGCAACATCAACTTGAACTTTCACTATAAGAACACTATTATACTCCACAGGACTTGCCTGAAGCCAACTCAAGCGCATTGAAATGTGCACAGTGTTGAACAAAATTATTATTTAATAAATTCTACATACTCCCCCAGTAATACAATTTAGCTAAAAGAATAGGCATATCAGAACATAGGCAGACAAACATCATTATGGGCCAGAGGTCTCTCTCTAATGAGATGACAGTCTGGATGAACCTAGTTCTAATGGCAACATATTCCAAAGTAAGGGAGCTGCCTGAGATGACGAATGGATACAAGGAGCCTGTTGTGATATAAAGGAAAATTCTCTAAGTTAACGGCTTTGGAAAGACGCCCGTAATATTGCACTAGAGATATCATCTGGAAAAGTTCCAGTACAACAGTTATATAACAGTCCAGCCTTCAAAGAACAGCTCCGTCTAGTTATTGGGTGCTCCACCCTACTTAAGGTAACTTAAGGAATGTTGCAATAATTTACTCTGCTTGTCTTCTACTCTAACCTTTTATACGTTTGTGTAGAATAAGAACACATACTGTATACTAACTTGGGAATACTCAAAGGCTAGAAACAAATATAATTTCTTTTGAATGAAGGGCTGAGCCAATATTTATACTCAACAAGTTGTATTCACAGAAGGAAACAAGGCAGAGGGAGAGGAGTTCAGGACAAATAAACTCAGCAAGGCAAACCTTCTCCACAGCTGTAAAACTTTTCTTCATAAGNAGAAATGGGCCTTCATCGGGCAGCTCGGCCCTCAAAAGAGCTCTGGTATACTTACACAGATGGTGCTTGCGTGCGATGTACCTGAGAATAGCATTACTCTGTGTTAATTTGGTCTTGCCATCAATTAAGTATGGAAGCTGGAAAGTAAACAGAACGACCTGCTTAAGAACAAACCTCTGCCATGTTAGGCTTTCACATGATTGCTCTCTATCTGAATTGTCCTTCAGCTATCCTCTTTACCCAAGTCCTCACATATGAATGCCATAGAGAACAGCATACTGATAAGATACTCTCCTCAACTGTTATAGATAGCTGGTTACTTACATTAGGGAAATCCAGCCCCAATTTTTCCTTTTCACCAATCCATTGACTTTTATCATAATCAGGAGCTGGAGAAAAATGGGAGATAGAAAGTTCAGAGACCCAGAAAATTTAATCAGCTACAAATTGCTTAACTTTCACTAGACAAAGTGATCAATTTTAGGAAATGCCTAAAAATGCATGCTTTTCCTGGCCCAGTTATAGCAAGTAACATATGCAATGCTGAGACGTTCAGGCAAACATTTTGAATCTCCCCTCCTCCATTACCTCTGCCATTTAATGACTGGTTGCATAATAAGCACAGCTTGAATACTGAATTAATCCAGTTTTCAGAGTTTGTCTATTGCATTTAAGGTAACTTAATGGGCGAGGTTTATATAACACATCCAGCCACAAAACAAAAATTAACAGAGGGAAGCAATCCAAGCTTAGTATGCTGTTAGCAGCCATTAAGCCTTCAGATGACCCGGTTAAATATATTGGGAGACTTCTATGGATCATCATAATTCTTGGTTTCATACCAAGAATATTCCCCAGAACATCATGTAACATTCTACAACTTGTTTCAAGGAAACAGTTTGGAAAGATCAAGCCACATGGAGAAATCATCCTCCCAGCTGGATAAATGGAAAACTCCATAAATATTTAGCACAATAAATCATTAGAGTGGCTTATTTCTCAGATTTAGACATCATATTTGATGAAGAGAACCCAGCGCTGGTTTAATATGGAGTGGCTACCAACAGGATCAGCCTGTTCAGAACTGCTGCTGTGGTTATATGGCCCCCCATCGACTTTCTCCCTACAAGCTTCCCAGGCTTCCCTATTGACTTGTTGGAAGATGTCAGAGAATGTTGGAAATGAGGATCACGTGACCACAACAGCAGTTCTGGGGAAAAAGCAACACAGTGGTATCCAATGGCAAGAACTTTCCAAAATTTCATTCCCGCAGGAATAATAGGTCCCAGCATTCTTTAAGTCAGCTCATCTAAGGTACATTGATTGAAAAGGTTTTGCCCTATGAGGCACCATTTTAACCAGTTAAAAGTAACAGACAGGACAGTTTTAGTAGTCTACAGACAGAGATACTTGTTTATATACTAATACCTAATTCAATGCAAATGTTAGCCAAGTGATGGCCAATTATGATCATCACATTGTGATGTCTAACAAATCATCCAGGAAGCCTGTCTAAAGCTAATTCTAGACATACATCAATTCATTAGATGGAGATCCAGGAGCTAAAGTTCAATACTGCAGTGAAGGACTAAAGTGGAGAACATCAAAGCTACAAAGTAACTCCAAGTGCCAATCCTTTGCACTGTTTTCCTATAAATTAAAAACTTATCTTTCTCTGATGTGTAAGCACAACATTATATACAAAGGGGGGGGGAAGTGAGCACCTCAAGCTATTGCAGAATATCGTGTAACACCATCTTTATTACTATCTTACTAAGGTTGATCTGAAAGTAACTTGCAAACAAAACTAAGAAATCTTACAGAGCAGTGCACGGGCATAAACGCAAAAGAGCAAGGTTAGAGAGAAGGAATGGGAAACTGTTAAGGCCTTCAAGTGCCTTGGTATCCAGGTAGAGAGAGACCAAGAATCAGCAGAGATAAATGGAGATATTCTGTTGGATTAGAAGCCTGCAATTGTAGTGATAAAATTATGCAACATCAACTTGAACTTTCATTATAAGAACACTATTATACTCCACAGGACTTGCCTGAAGCCAACTCAAGCGCATTGAAATGTGCACAGTGTTGAACAAAATTATTATTTAATAAATTCTACATACTCCCCCAGTAATACAATTTAGCTAAAAGAATAGGCATATCAGAACATAGGCAGACAAACATCATTATGGGCCAGAGGTCTCTCTAATGAGATGACAGTCTGGATGAACCTAGTTCTAATGGCAACATATTCCAAAGTAAGGGAGCTGCCTGAGATGATGAATGGATACAAGGAGCCTGTTGTGATATAAAGGAAAATTCTCTAAGTTAACGGCTTTGGAAAGACGCCAGTAATATTGCACTAGAGATATCATCTGGAAAAATTCCAGTACAACAGTTATATAACAGTCCAGCCTTCAAAGAACAGCTCCGTCTAGTTATTGGGTGCTCCACCCTACTTAAGGTAACTTAAGGAATGTTGCAATAATGTACTCTGCTTGTCTTCTACTCTAACCTTTTATACGTTTGTGTAGAATAAGAACACATATACTAACTTGGGAATACTCAAAAGCTAGAAACAAATATAATTTCTTTTGAATGAAGGGCTGAGCTAATATTTATACTCAACGAGTTGTATTCACAGAAGGAAACAAGGCAGAGGGAGAGGAGTTCAGGACAAATAAACTCAGCAAGGCAAACCTTCTCCACAGCTGTAAAACTTTTCTTCATAAGATGTTCCTGTGTATTCAAGCATCAGTCGAATGCTTTGGGCAAGCTATAAAGAAAACAAGCAACAAAAAAAAAAAGCCATCAGATTGGGTGGGGTAAAACTAACGTCCTCAAATACTTTTCACAAGATGTGAAGAAATCTGATGAGAGCCCTTTGAGTTAGGCAGGGTCAAGAAACAGACCTAGAAGAGATTTCAGGAATGCTCTTTATTTTTACAGGTTAGATTTACAGTGTTTCTCAACCTTGACAATTTTAAGGCATGTGGACTTCAACTCCCAGAATTCCACAGCCAGCATTGCTGGCTGTGGAATTCTGGGAGTTGAAGTCCACATGCCTTAAAATTGTCAAGGTTGAGAAACACTGGGTTAGAACGATGGGCACTTGAAAGCCCCTATCAGAGTTTCTCACTACTCCATCTCGTACCAAGCAAAATCAAGGCAGGGTTATTTCGAGTTTCTTCTCAATTTTGCCTCTTTCTTAGGACTGAACACCTCCTGCAATGATTTGCACATTCCTTCCTCTTTGCCAAGACCAGATCTATACGATTTCATACTTGGTAACGAGCAAAAGAACCCCATGGGCCTTGAGAAAGAAGCTGTTCAAAACTATGAAGGTGTACATATGTTTGGTAGAGAAAAAACATAGAATCAGTGCTCCCCATAGATAGATGCTTGTCATGGGTTCTTTTTAAACTGTACCAATTAGATTGACCCAGACTCAAGAGAGACACAACAGCACTGGACCCTGGACAGGTGGTTTCTTTGTACCACTCCATAAGGGTTGGAGAGATGTTTTATTTTGTAGAAGTGCACGTATAAAAGTGATTGCTATGATAATTACTATTACAGTATACTATTATAATAAACTATTACTATTCCATATGCTATACTTCATAATAATACTATTCAATACACTATATAGTATATACTATTACCATTTAATTACTCGTACCTATTACTCTATTATGATTAACTATATAGTATGCTCTATTACAGTGATGGCAAACCTTTTAGAGACCGAGTGCCCAAACTGCAACACAAAACCCACTTATGCATCGTCGGGTGCCAGGTGGCCATTGGGTGGGTGTGGCCCATTGGGTGGGTGTGGCCCGTTGGGTGGGCATGGCTGCCGTGGTAACGGCAGACTGGGTGGGACTAAAAAGTTCAATCAATCAATTCCAATTTTGCAAGATCTTTTTTTTCCCCACAAGAAGTTGAAATTGACTGACTGATTGAACCTTTTTTTTTTTTGCACACGGCGGCAGAGGCCTAAAGCGAAAAGGTTTTATGAAACCCAGCTGAAGGCCTAGGACTGGGGCGATGGCGCAGGTGCCCACAGAGAGGGCTCTGAGTGCCGCCTCTGGCACCCATGCCATAGGTTCGCCACCACTGCCCTATTATTACTATTATGCACCATTTCTTTCTTAAGCCAGTTCTGCTTGAAGTCCCCTCTCTGTGAAATTTTTCTTTTTCGCTTAATGGCCAGCATGTAGAGCGGTTGCACCTTTTTTTACATGCTGCTTTGTCTTGGTGTGCTGCTATACTTTTTTCCCCTCTTTTGGACCGTCCACTCCTTCTAAAAGTAAAATGCCTTTTGTTCGGCTGCTATATATTTCATTTGCTGCTGGTGGCTGAGCTCCAAAACGCGCCTCCTCCATTCTCCTCCCACACCTATGACAAGGTTACAGCTTAATTGGCAACTCTGCCATGCACAATCTGGGGAGAAAGTTCAAATGGGAAAGAAAGAAGGCAGCAGCAGTTCCTGCAATTTGCTAAGCAACCTGCTCTTCCGCAGTGCTCTCCCGTTAACATTACAGTAAAACAATTCCTATTCTACTTACCCAGCATAGCCACGCAGAATGACAGAAGCTGTAGTCCCAATATATTTGGAAGACTCCCTCCCCATTTAGGCTGGATAAACTAGAACTACTTGAGCAGGAAACTCTGCTACTGAACTCCCGTTCATCATTCTTCATACCACTTTGAGCTCCTTCAATCCTTTCCAAAGCTTCTAACAAAATTTATTTTCCTTTATTAACGTAATTATAGCGGGACCCAGAGGAGCAATGGTTCACACAGGTGGCTGATTCTGTAGTTTCCAAACTCATTAATGTACAAATAAGTGAGATTTCTGTTCCCACACATTTTAAACATGTAATAGTCACCAGTTTCAAATTCCCATTGTATTCACACACAGACAAGGCAGACCGCTTCTTTGGGCCAGGAAGTCACACTAAATGTCCTTCTTGGGTGGTGATTTTTCTTTGGTGAATAAATACCAAAGAAAAGGATTTCCTATTGACTTGTTGAAAAGCAGGGGGTAATACGCAGTCTGAAAGTTTGCTTGTTGATTCGATGTATTGAACTTATGTTCCCACCCTTTATCTACAGGGACAGGGAAAAGAAGAGAGATTCCTTCAGGAAAGACCACCTGATTCCAGAACCAAGTGGCAGAACCAAGTGGCAGAAAATCCTTTAATAAATTAATCTGCTTTAATTGTGAATGGTATCACACAGGTCTTCCCTCTGCACCGCAATTCCGGCAACGTTTCATTTAAATCTCACTCCCGCTCAATAAGTCAGCCCACCCCTCTCCTCTCCCAAGACAAAGAAGGGGCCCGCTCAGACCTAGCGGGGAGAAATCGAGCTCGTTTGGGGCAGCGAGTTCAGTCGATCTGCAGGCGCAGGAGACCGAAGCAGGCCTCTCCCCCATCACCACCCCCGGAAACAAGTGCCAGACAAACCCAGCTGGTCTACAGCAGCCAGGCTGGCAATGGTCCCCGCAGGGAACCGGAGAAAGGTCAGGCGAGGCCCGCGGGGCAGAGAAAGGCCCATTGGGGGCGCAGCGGGGAAATCTCCCCGTCTTTTCCAACGGCCGCTTCGGGCGCCCTGCAGGAGAGGCGGCCACTCTCCTGCCGGCCTCGGGTCCAACCTGGCGCCCGGCTGGCATCACTGGTGGGAGCTGCGAGAGGAGAGCAGCAGGCCCCGCACGGCACGCGCTCCGACCGGGGAAAGCAAAGGCAGCCCCGTT
>NW_015387576.1:59258-120381 GCF_001527695.2 Protobothrops mucrosquamatus
CATTGGGGGCGCAGCGGGGAAATCTCCCCGTCTTTTCCAACGGCCGCTTCGGGCGCCCTGCAGGAGAGGCGGCCACTCTCCTGCCGGCCTCGGGTCCAACCTGGCGCCCGGCTGGCATCACTGGTGGGAGCTGCGAGAGGAGAGCAGCAGGCCCCGCACGGCACGCGCTCCGACCGGGGAAAGCAAAGGCAGCCCCGTTCTCTGGCCGAGCAACTCACCCCTCTAATGTCCCAGTAGCCCAGAATCATCGGCATGGTGGCGCTGGCAGCTCCTCGGCTCGCTTGCTAACACGGTGGACGCTCCGTTTCGCGGGAAGTTGAGCTCGGCAGCCCACAGAGGTATAATCCGCCTGGGAGGGGCTTATTCAACGGCCCATGTGCCGCCTCCATTGGCAAGGCAGGCAGCGGGGGATGGCGCTGGCAGGCAGCCCAATGCTAGAAGCGTTGAGTGCAACTGCTTTTTCGTGCGCCGCCGGCCCGAAAGCGCGACTTTTTGCTGAGTTTGGAGATTTGAGTTTGAGTGGAATTTGAACAGCTCTTCTGAAACTTGCCCGAAGCCCAGTTCGTTTGGCTTCTAATATTTCCGAAGCTGTTCACGATTGCTTCAGACCAGATCCAAGCGCCAGGACCGAGAAGGACTTTGAGCCGGGTGAATTCAGCACGAAATTCATAGCTTTGCTTAGCAGCAAACTTGACCGAGTCAAAGGTGACGCCGGGACCTGCCGAAATCTACTTTTTCCTTAAGAGTTTTACTTTGTATTATTTTAATCGTGATTTCTGGCTGCAAATAGCAAAGGCTGAAAGCAGAGAATCTCTGGCCCGAAGCCTGACTGAATCTCAGGTTTTGAAATTTGTCTTGCAGCGTGGATATAAAAATGAAGATGGTGACCACGATGGTGTGATCTAAATATCATCCCTGTTTATGCGTATTTGACGGCGTGGGGACCTAGTGGTGAAGATGCTCGCCTCTCCACGGAGAAGGTTGAAAGTTCAATCCTAGGTAGAGACAGATGTTCCTCTTCTAGGAAAGAAGTATCTGCTGTAAAGTCCACTCCGACTCCCCAGCTCTGCCCCGAATTTAAGACACTACAGGGTTGTGAAAAGGGGAGTATATTTGCATTGCACATTAAAGAAGAAGCAGAACTTCAATTGCACCATTGTAGCCATTATTTTGACTTTTCTTTTGCCATAGCCTGCAGACCTGCACTACCAGGCATGGCTGTTTAGCATTTTCTAAATCAGAGTTGCTAGGTGCTGCCATTTAATGTGGCACTTTAACTTATGGATATTTTCAAAATTGTTTTTATCCCATTTCCCCCACATTCACAGGATTCTACTTGCATAATACCAGCTGAAATGGAATCATTGATCCCTTGTTCTACCTTTTCATTTTTAAGCCAAATGGCTGTTCAGTAGAACTCTATAGACTGCACGTTCTAATGCTTCTAAGACTTCACATGATTTGAATCTGTCCCTCTGTTAATGCAACCTAGTTGGCTTTTTTGACAGCTGCAGCACACTACTGGCTCATATTTGATCGTTCAGTAGGACCCTAAGATCCCTCTTGCAGTTCCTACTATTGAACCAGGTACCACCTATTCTATACCTGTGCATTTGGTTTTTCTTGCCTAAATGTAGAACCTTAACTTTCCTCACCACTGAAATTCATCTTGTTAGACAGGGCAGAATGTTCAAGTCTGTCGGGATCCATCTGTGTCTTGAGCCTGTCTTCTGGTGGGTTGGCTACTCCCACCAGCTTGGGATCCTCTGCAAATTTGAAGAGTTCCCAATCTCTCCCCTGATGTAAATTGTTTATGAAGCTATTGAAGAGTGCTGGGCTGATGCAGAGATTTCTTTGAACTGGTGCAGTTTTCAATTCTTCTGTATCAACCTTCCCCCCCCCCCGTTCACCGGCACAGTTTGCCAGCAGAGTTAATGAACAATATAAAGCTGTTCACCACTTTATGCAATGTCATACATGATTACAGTGAGTTTCATTATTTCACCATGTTTTGGCACAGGGCCAAAGATATGGCATGGACTAAAGAGAACAAGCAAAATGCAAAAAAGAAGAAAGAAAGAAACCCGAAACCAAAAATGAATTTAACTGTGTATGTGACAATTCTAGAATTCATTATAGAAAATTTTTCCTGTTCAATTAGAAAAAATAATTGTTTGGGTTTGGGAAGAGGGGGGGAGATACTTTCTGTTGTATTAAATCTTAAAAGGTTGGTAAACTCTAAATCATATTCAACTAAGCATCTAATTTATCATGGTAGATATATCCCAGCATCAGAAGTAGATGCTGTACACCAAACAGCTGTCATGGTTCCAACAGATGAAACCCTTCAAAAGAACTTCGAGGCATTGTTTTCCTTAAAGAATCTTTTATTCGGGAAACAAAGTATCGACACTACATAGTTGAAACCAAAAACTAAATTCCCCTCCCCTGGATACAAAGTAATAATGTACAATTCCCACACCCAATAAACACTCATATAACACATTCCCCAATTAGCTTAAAGCTTACTCCCCAGCTCTCCAGTTATCAACTCTGGGCCCAGTTTGTCCTTGGGTTCCCATGGCAGAGTTATCGTTATGGCTGAGCTCGTATCCCAAACCCCCCACCCCTGCACTAACTAATTCTAAGCGTAAGAAAAATGGAAAAGAGAAAATGGCTGCATTTTCATCTATTGTCAAAGCAAGAACATCTGATGTTAGCAGCATTGACAACAGCTTTATAACATGTACTCCCCCCAAAGTGTGTATGTGCGTGTGTATGGATTTCATAAGCTTTGGGAGAGATTTCAGATTTCTCAATCCCTGTGGGGAAAAAATGTATATTGCCTCCTCAGTTTTCCCACTATGGAGATTTCAGATTTCTCAATCCCTGTGGGGAAAAAATGTATATTGCCTCCTCAGTTTTCCCACTATCTACCCACTGCCGTCATGAAATTAGCAATCTTATTGTGAATCCCAGTTTTCCAATGTTGGTGCTGTTCTGAATCAGAGGAGACTGAGGGTGTGAGTGGGCCAACAGGTGAGGGGGTTAGCTTCCTCCCCTGGCTCTGCTGCCATCACTTTTTTGCAGGCCATTAGCCGACAAGTTGACACACGCACCCTTGGAGTACTATAGCAAGAATTGGAAGTGTTTGGTTACACTGACCCGTCTCTCCTTCCCCACCCATTTGGGCACCTCCCATCTTAAAATAATGAGACATAAAAGAAGCATGCTGTGATGGAGGGGGCCTGATTCACTGCCTTAACAAAGTCAGCAGATGTCACATCTCTGGCTCCGTCCTGGGGAACCCTCGGCGCATGCCAAGAGGGCTTCAGGGTGAATATGCAGCACAGCAGCAGCACCTACTTTATATGCTGCAGCTGCTCTTTGCTCAGCTCTGGCACTTGCTAGGCAGCCTTCAGAATGGGAATCTCCTGTTCGCACTCTCTGCTGTAGCTGCCCACTTTCAGAGGTTCTTGGCCCACCTGCACTGAAGGCCACCCTGGGGCGGATGACTTCTTCAGTTGCTGCAGGAGAACCTGATATGCCCAGCCTTGCAGCTCTTTGGATAGTAGAGTAGAAGAGGGCTGGCAATTGGAGGCCATGCATCAGGGTGCCCCAGTAGACATCGGAGCCTCCCCTTCCCTCTTCTTCTGGGGCTTCAGCTGGTCTAGCAAATCCAATTCTTTTTTCTTATCTCTTAGTTAGTAGAACAAAAGCAGGGTGGGAGTGATGCTACTTTGCCCTTATAACTCTTTCTTCTTGTCTGAGCTGCCTAGTTTTTTGCGTTCCTCTCTGCACAGAGAGAAGAGTGCCTTTTTCCTTTGCTGCAAGAACTAGGGCAGCTGGCAGGGCGTGGTGGGGTGGAGAGCGGTCTTGCTCTTTTTCTCAGTGCTTCTGAGTTAATAAGTGAAGACAGATGGCTTTTATTAAACTGTAGAGGCTGGAAAATCTAAACTGGTAGTATGAAAGGCTAGTCTAGAGAAAAGAAGGACGGGGGGGGGGGGATATGATAGCAGTGTTCCAGTAGTTGAGAGGTTGCCACAAAGAGGAGCGGGGTTAACTTGTTTTCCAAAGCACCAGAAGGTAAGACAATGGAAACTAATCAAGGAGAGAAGCAACCTGGAATTAAGGAGAAACTTCTTAATAGTGAGGACAATTAACCAGTGGAAGGGCTTGCCTTCAGAAGTTGTGGGTGCTTCATCATTGGTAGTTTTTAAGAAGAGATTGGACAGTCACTTGTCTGAAATGGCACAGGGTCTCCTGCTTGAGCATGTAGTTGGACTAGAACAGGGCTTTTCAACCTTTTCACAGATTGTACCACTTTTAGGACATGACAATATTCGAGTACCACCAGTGCTTAGCATGGTGTCAAAAACTTGATGACTAAAAAAAAGGGGGGGGGATTTTGGGCTTTACTGGTTAGATTCATTTGTTGTTATAGAAATGGCTATAATATTATGGAAAAGTAAATCGTTGAGGTTCAATCTTAATGCTTACTTCTACTGCAACAGAGGAAGTCAGAAGTCAATGCCTTTTCTTTTTCCTTTCTCCCCCTCACTTTTCCCTTTTTCTCTCACCCTTCACTCGCAAAAGCCTCTCTCGCTCTTTCACTCACTCAACCTTTGCTCGCAAAAGCCTCCCGCTCTTTCACTCACACATTGCTTGCAAAGGCCTCTCGCTCCCTCACTCACCGTTTCGCTAACAAAAGCCTCTTCTCTGTTTTTTCCCTCTCCCTCTCCCACCAAAAACCTGCTCCTTTTATAGCTTCTCCTCTCTCTGCCCTCCTCCTCCTTCTCTCTTCCAGGTGTGCCGGAAGCTCCAGCCAGCATGTAGCCGCGTGTGCAGATCCTGGTACTTCTGCTGAGCCCTGCAGCTCCAGCTTATCTCCTCCAGGCCTTCGTGGCACCACTTTAGCTCGTTCCCTCCCCCGGTATACTTGGCTTGGGGTCGCGTACCACCTGCCAGGTGCTAAAGTACCACGGGGTACCACCAGTTGAAAAGCCCTGGACTAGAAGACCTCCGAGGTCCTTTCCAGCTCTATTCTGATTGAAAATGCTCCTCACGAACTTAATCTGCCTTTCCCCTACTGAAGGAAGCAGAAGCTCAAGAAACAGACACGGAGTAACATAGTTTGTTACTTAGGCACCATTTAGGAACTTTTCTATTCATATTATAAAAAGTAGCCTCCCTTGCTGCAACATTGGAGCCCAAATTTAAAGTGGGGAAACAGACCAAGGAGGGATTAAGAAACAGAGTATTTTTTTTCATTTTCTTATATTCTTTATTAGGGGAACATGTGCCTTAGAATAATAATAAAATTTGAAAATATGGAAGACTAATGAATGACTCAAGGTCCCTCATTCATATGGTGATTCCAGTTGTTATCCTCCTGAGGCCTGTGGTCTCTTCTAGATTTTTTTGTTGCCCCACAAGGCACAACTCAAAAAGATGGGAGTCCTGATGCAGCGACTTGATTTCAGGTAGACAGCAATCGTCTCCAAGGCCTACCGAGAAAGCCAGAAGGATATTTGTCATTGGCTAGTGTGTTGTCATTACACAGCACAATAGTCTAAGCCAGAACAAAACTGCAACTGTCTGTTTAATATCTGAAAAGCTATATTGTTGTTGCTTTCAATTGGCAGTTTGTTTGCAATATGGGAGATATAACTTTTGAACACACAGAGTTGATCAAGTCCTTTGCCACTATTTCATCCATTATGGTAGGTGTCTCCAACCTTGGCAACGTTATGACTTGTGGACTTCAAAACCCAGAATTCCTCAGCCAGCCATGGTTGGCTGAGGAATTCTGCGAGTTGAAGTCCACAAGTCATAACGCTACCAAGGTTGGAGACTCCCGCATCATGGTATGTCACATCTTTTTCTTTCACCAAGGAATGAATGAGAGAAGCTTATCTGTTCGTTCTACTCCATTCAGTGAAAAGTGAAGACTTTTCAATTTCATGGTATGTAGCACACACAATGGCTGGGTTCATACATAACATTAATGATGAGTTTCTGGGGGGGAAAAAAGCCATATCCCTTGCTGTACAACCACAATGGTGTGATTCAAAATCACCCTTAGCCAAAACTTAACAAAGCATATAATTGTTTAAAGCCGCATTCCTCAGATGTGTTTAGATGCTGCTGGCCATGTTGGCTGGGACTTCTGCATGTTGCAGTCGCAAGACAGGTGGTAATTTTTGTATCAGCCCAGTCATTGTGGCTACTTTTCTAGCCCTGTGCTTGCAACAACCAAAACCAACTCTAAGGGCATAGCAAATATCTATGTTCTGGAAAAGAATGTTAGGTATTGTACAATTCTCTCTACTCCCCAAAACATGGGTACATTTTTTAATACTCTTTTATATTCCTGATATAGTTTTTGCTAAAAAAAAATGAAATAGAAAGGCCTTCCAATGCTCTCGCCTCAATTCTCCAAGGCATTAAGTAGCAATGTTTGAAACAACTTTGTACAGGATAAATATCTACCAAGAATTTTTAAAATGATGTTGTACGTGATATTTCCATAATGTCAGAAAGCAGTCACTGAGTATGGGCGTTAGAGAGCTGGAAGGAATGTAAGTTGCTCAATTTTCCTATAGATCCCAATAAATATTCCTAGTTTCTCCCTTTAAACTGCTGCATGCTGTCTTTGCTACAAAGATCTTGGCTTATATCCCATTTGAGCACTTCACACCTTGGCTTACTTGGGATGAAAATCACATTCACTTTTCTATTGCAAACTTTCAGTAATTATTGTTAGAGATTCATATATAAGGCAGAATGCATTTCACCTCAAAGCGATGAAAGAACTCCTTCAGATTTGGGAACTGGTCCAAGCACTTTGGCTCCAGCATTTGATGTACATCTAACACATCATAAACAATGAAATCTACGTAGGTGAGCTAGAAAAATTAACAACAGGAAAATATTTTTAAATGGAAGAATAAAATGTGTCAAACAGTATGGTTCGATATAAATCACCTCAAGCATAAATACCGTTTTTCCTGCAAACCACTTCATGTCCCCCAGAAATTGAGAGAACAGCTTGAGTTTCCCAGGTAGTGATTCCAAATACTCAGGCTTTAGTTTTTCCTGCAAAAAGAGATGATTATCTACAGGCTGGCTTCTAGCCAAATCTTTGTGAAACTTTGAACTTAGCAACTTCCCGTTTTTCTTTTTCGTCCCCTTCTCTCAGCTCAATAACTAACACAGAACTTTTCTCTCTTTCCTTAAATTGAATTAATCTATCTGCTCACTCCAAAAAAGCCCAAACTGATCTTCAGATCATCTGTTATAGTCTGATACCATTTTGAAGGAAGACAAAAAGCACAACACTCACAAAATCTGGATCGTAACACAGTCTTCCTAAGTTTATACGAAAGTCCATGAGGTGGTTCTCAAGCATGTCTATCCTGATCATTTCTTCTTCCGTCTCACCACCTGTGACAACACAATGTCCTGCAAAAGTAAGAGACCACTTCTGGGCAATTATTTGAAGGAAATCAGTTTTAAAACAACACCAAAGGGGAGTCTGAACCACTTACACATCTTGTGCTTGCGTGCAATGTATCTCAGGATGGCATTGCTTTGGGTAATCTTTCTGTCACCATCAATAAGATAGGGGAGCTAGGGAGAAAGGAAAAGAAGAAGAATAAAGATGCAAAGATATTATGAATTATTACATTGCCCAAACATGCCCCTTGAACAATTCTTAAATTCTAGGAATCAATCAAGTGGAGGATTTTCTGAGAATGGCTTGAATTCATGTTTTTACGACCAAACATTGCTTCGGATATAACAATTTTGCACAGAGTTGTCAGTGGCCAGAATAGTAACTTTTTGGGTTCTACAGAGATTAAACTGAAATACCCAATTATTTCTCCCATCTTATCCATTCTGTTCCCTTGAACTTAAACTTCCAGCTAGAGGATTATTTCTACAGTATTTTGCTCTGACGAGCCTCAGCCTGTTAGCTTATTTTTAACTGTGCTCAGATGAGGAATTCATTGTAGTCCCAAGGTCAATCACACTGATTTTTGTTTTCTTGTCCCACCATCCCTATGCAATTATAGAGTGTGGTTGCAATCAAGCAGAATTCAGTCAAGACATTTTGCCTGCCAGGACTGCTTCTGTAACAGTTCAAGGCTCTTTCCTCATTAATTTCACCTATCTTAACAAGATCAGCAGCAACTTGATCTGCCCATCCCCTCTCAACCCACAGGAATGTACTGCTCCGTATTCCACAACTGCTCCTTACATTTGGAAAGTCCAAGCCCAGCTTCTCCTTCACACTTGTCCATTCAGTCAGATCCAAATTAATAGCTGTAAGCAGATGCATGTATTGTTAATGCAAGTCCATTTAAACAGATTGGGCAAAATGGAGGTTTTGGGGTTGCAACGACAGCAAAGATACGACACATTGTTTTGACCTCCCTATTACAGCAAAGTACAATTATGGCACATCCTAACAAAGGTCATTCTCATTTAAGGTTGACCTCTCAAGTCCCGATTCCATTGTTATATACCTCTCACTGCTCTGTCTCCTCCCCATTAAAGCCATTTTCTGAGAAAATGCCAAAAATCAGTTGTTCATCTTTGTGGGGCAGGCCGCATTGACCTTTTCATCCAGCACATTGAATTCCTGAACATCCCAGCAGCTTTGGAACTGCAGAAAGGGCCTATCCTGATTGCAGTTGGTTTTTCCATTCCACGTTGGGAATGGGGTGCTTCCCATTTCCATTGAATTGGAGGTTGAGGCAGAAGCTGGCTACTCTGAAATAATATTCCTAGCCTTGCCTTGAACACAATATTGCTCCCCTAGGTTTGTGGCTGACAAACTGAAGTACTAGTTTTACAGGAGATGCGGCTTAACTCCTATCCATTCTTACTAATTAAAGCTGGATAAATCCAGCTTTTGCCTTTTGTAGCTTCATGACAGACAATTCAACTATTAGGAACTTTGTAATATGGAAATATGATAAATGACCCACTGCCTCGACATCTGACATACACTGCAGTTTATACAGGATTCCCTACTTTATTTGATAACAGTGTTCCAATATCTAAGGGGCTGCCACAAAGAAAAGGGAGTCAACCTATTCTCCAAAGCACCTGAGGGCAGGATAAGATGCAATGGATGGAAACTAACCAAAGAGAGAAGCAACCTATAACTAAGGAGAAATTTCCTGACAGTTAGAACAATTAATCAGTGGAACAACTGGCCTCCAGAAGTTGTGGATGCTCCAACATTGGAAGTTTTTAAGAAGAGATTGGACAACCATTTGTCTGAAATGGTATAGGGTTTTCTCCTGAGCAGGGGATTGGACTAGAAGACCTCCTTAACCCCGTTATTCTGTATTTAGAAAAAAATCATTTTCTGTTTCAATCTTATACTCACCAATGCCAAGCCTTCCAACTTGCTTTGAAATATTTTCTGATTTCTTTTCACTGTTCTCCACTATGGTGAGATGTATTATATTCACATTTAAATAATAATCATCAGCATTTAGATATGCATATTAAGATATGATAACTGTATGCTTATCAGTATATATGTATTTGTATTATATACGCTATTTTGCAAGTATTGGAGACAGCTTAAACCATATAAAATTTACAGGCAAAAAGTACTAAATGTACTTTTTGCATGACTCTAGATACTATGACTTCACCCATTGTTTGTCCAGAACACAAATCTTTTCTAAAAATAAAACAACCCCCTCCCGCAACTACGCCAACAATGGTAATTATTATTTATACATTTTCCCAGGAAGATGTCTTTACAAATAATACATAATCAAGTGATTATGGTATCTCAAGTTGTCAAGTTTGCTTGAAACTAAAAACCTACTTCTGTGTTCATTTCACCTTCCTAAGCCAGCTTGACAGGTGGGGGCAGGAAAAGTGATCCATCATGAATGGGTCAATATTTTATTGATGAACCCATTTCATCCACTGGCAGAGAAAATCAATGCCTGCAAAACATCTACTGCCCCACTGACAATCCTCGTTCTGTGTCGAGAATATCTCTTCTAAAACTTTGCTAATTATTACCCTGGCCAGTGAGTGTACAAGTCTTTACAAGAAGCTTTTTCTCTGGCTTTGGTGCCCTCTCCTTTCAACATATCACCAATCAGCAGAACATATTTACCAGTCACTGGAGCCAAAATACCTCGGGTCTGTCTTTGGGGCTCAAGCTTCTCTAAACTGGTTTTCTACAGCCTGCAACTCCCAAGTAAGAAATACAGTAAGCTAGAAAAATAGCAGCCACACAAAGGAAGGAAATGGAGCCTGCTGTGATTCTATAACTATGTTTTTGTCCAATAGAAATAAAACTGTGACTTGATCCTGGACAACCAACTTTCTCACTTGGAGTCAGGTGGAACATGACTAAAACTGACAAATACAGGGAAACTGCCAAATAAGCACAACGTTTCCTTTTATTCTTTCCTAAGTGGCATGGATACCTGTGTGTTCTTGCCTTCCTCCACCTTGTCGAAAACCTGAAGACATGAGAATTTGCCTCTTGCATCAGATGTTAGGATGCAAATAATAAGGGCAGTAATTGTGATGGCACAATCATCATTTTGGTTATAATGTAGATTACTGTAGAAGCTAATTCCTGGAATAAAACTAGGTAGGCCGTTGGGTTGGTGACAGATATGAAAGGAACACAGGAAACAAATTGGTAATGGGGAAGGGAGAAAGGCAGGACAGGAATGCTGGGGGTGGGAGAGGGCTGGGTAGGAATCAGAGAAAAGTGAGTATGCTTTTATCTCCTTGAACCCCCAAACACATCTCCATTCACACATGCAGGTAATCCTCATCTAGCAACTGTTCACAGTTATAACAGTGATGAAAACGCAACTTTACTTTGCAATCAATCCTTGCATTTATGACTTCGCAGGTCTTTAAAGCAAAGGAAAGCTGAAGTAAGATCATAAGAACAATCACAATTTCCCTTAGCAACCACTTTGCTTAATGACAGCCTTGCCAGTTTCAATTGTGGACTGCTTTTACAATAGAAAGCGTCAAATGACTTTGCCTCCCAGGGAATAAATGACAAAGCTTAACAGCTTTTACATTCCTTGATGTTGGGGGGAAAATACTACTTTTATACTGATAAGCTAATGATGACTTTTGTTGTTTTGAACTGGGGATAAGGTAGAAACTTAATGGGAACAAGAAAGACAATGGGTAGGATTAGGATTTGTTTATGCTGTGCTTAGGTTCAAGTGAGCAGGGAAGCAATCAATCCAGTGTTAGTGTGCCAGCAATTTTACACAAATATGCAACCAGAGTTCAAGAACAACCAAAATGTGTAGTGTAGCCATTGAAACAGATTAACAGACATTTTGTTCTTATTCATGTATCTAAATCAGCAATGGAAAAAAAGGACCATTGTAAATCTCTGGCAAGTTTATGTGTGTTACAGATACCAAATAGCTTTTGTTCCTTCTAGCAGTTCTAATACTTAAAAATTGGGTGTATTGTTTTGGGCGTTTACTGGATCAGTTAAATTTTCTAAATCCAGTTATATCCAATATTGGCACAACCTGTCTAAGCCTGGAGAGAGCCAACAGGCCAGTTCAGAAAATATTGTGGTCAGCCCAGCATCCTCCTCCCAGAAAATTAGACAAGCCTTTTTGAAGTTCAAGACCTCTGTTCAGTTCCTTACCTTCCGCGGCGGCATAGTGTTTCTCGTTATAGGGGGTCTTGGTATACTCTAAGAGCAGTTTAATGCAATGAGCCAACTGTGGGGAAAAGAATATCATGGTAAGACAATCCATAGATACTCATCATTTGCCCCTGAGGCAGCCTTATAAAAAATTGAAATAGCTGGCTTAGTTTCCAGTATCAAGTGAGGAGGACCAGGTGTTGCTTTGCTCCCGGTGCTGCTGGTAGGCTTCCAACAGACACCTAAATTGCAGGATCCAATCCGAGTCGATCACCGGGACCAGAGATAGAGGAACACCACGCAGTGTTTCTCAACCTTGACAATTTTAAGGCATGTGGACTTCAACTCCCAGAATTCCACAGCCAGCAATGCTGGCTGTGGAATTCTGGGAGTTGAAGTCCACATGCCTTAAAATTGTCAAGGTTGAAAAACACTGGGTCCCAATCCTCACACCACCCACCGGTCCGTGAATTCACCCAAAGGGGGCGCGCGCGTTAGCCTCGAGCTGCAGGAGTTCTCCGCTTTGCTTTCAAGAGAAGCGTCGAGAAAACGCCTCGGTCCTCGTGGCTCTGCCCACCCGCCTGCCGCCCTCTTCGGCCTCGGTCGGTCGATCCAAAGACGGAAAGCGCCGAGTCCTGGGCGGGAGGGAGGCACCGAGACAGGGTGGCTTTTCTATGGTCTGCTCCCGGTCTGATCCTGCTGGCCACCCCGCTTCCCTCTACACCAGTGTTTCTCAACCTTGACAATTTTAAGGCATGTGGACTTCAACTCCCAGAATTCCACAGCCAGCATCGCTGGCTGTGGAATTCTGGGAGTTGAAGTCCACATGCCTTAAAATTGTCAAGGTTGAGAAACACTGCTCTACACAGATTTACCCCTCGGATGTTCCAGTAGCCCAGCGTGACTTCCATCTTCCTCGCGGGGCGACTCCAGACGTGCTTGGTGCTCTCGCTCGTAGCAAGCAAAAAACCGCTCCCTTTCCGCAACCGGCGGAGGCCGAGAGCTGCTTTTATACTTTTTAAGCGGAGGAATGTTCCAATGAGGAAGGAGTTGGCGAGTGCCAACACATGCAAAATGCTGATCGGAAAACCTTCCCCGAAGCGCAGACAATCAGGTCGTGGCTTGCGTGTTCCTCCCCTTACTCGCCGGACCTGACTTTCCTTCCGCACCGCTGACCACCTTCGTACAAAGTCCGGCTCTTCAAGTCACCTACGCTGGACGCAATTCGTTTGAGCCAAAGGAGATTTTTTTCCAGAATTAAGAGACGCATCTCGATGCCTTAACTGTTCCTTTCCGACAGTTTTAGCTTTGGACTTATCCTGAGAATAGATTATTCCTATAAAGAAAAATACCTTGAGCTGTAAATGAAAAAAAACAGTCGGGAGTACAGGAGAGGAAAAAAGCTTGTGTGAATGCAGTCCCTAATTTTTTTAAAAACCCCCACACACACCGCAAGAAAGTACTTGTGATTTAATTTATATAACGAGGAAAACACTTGAAGCGCAGTAAAACAATGTGCTTGAGGGGAATTATCAGCAGAATTTATTATAATTTTTATGAGTTACCCAGACTTGCTGAGAGAGATGGGCAATCACCTGGATTGAAATAATATTATTAAAATTGTCCATATCACAACAATCCACTCCTGAGTGACCTATCTTCTGAACATTTCTCTTGATGGAGGGAGGGCTGGAAGAGATCTGTAGTAGGTTTAGATCATTCACAATGCAGGACAATAAGTTAAGAATGCAAATAGCACCAACTTTTTTTTGACAAGGGATTTGTGAAATATCCCAAAAGAGTACAGGAGTACAGCACTACAATGTTAAAAGTTGTTGAGTGTAGCTTCCAGTTGGATCCAGCACTGAATTCTTTGAGATGAACAGCCTCCATTCCATTCTGAATCCTGGTTAAAATGTATCTAAGATTCATCGAGGCTGCTTGGTCTATATTCTGATGTTTTTCCAACATCTGGATCATATGATCTTGGGATCTACTCGGACATCAGACATAAGAGAGTTTGAGAGACCGATCAACTGATCAGCAGCTCTACTTAGCAGAAAGAACTGTCACTTGTTTGCTGGTTAGAGACGAAGGCATCTTCATCTTCCTCTTTCAGGTCCTGAACACACATCGTTTTATCTTTCTTTCATTGTCACAAAAATGCTAGTGTTGAAGGAAAAATCTTCATCAGGATCCAGTCCAAGCCGGGAATAAACAATATGGTGACTACTTTAAAAAGAAGGTTGTAGTTTATTGAAGAGGAGAGCCAGACAGAAAGATGGCTCTGGAAGAAAAAGAATGAGAGCACATGTAGGGAGTGGGTTTTTATACCCTCTGAGGCTCTTGAGGTTATTTCCTGTTCCTGTTTGAGGAATGAGAAGGAGAGCTCAGCAGGCAGGGAGGAAACAGGGACAGGGAAGAAGCAGCAGCTGTTGCTGGAAGAAAAGGTCCCCTGGTTCGTTTTCTCCTGCCAGGAGAATGCAATCAGTGCTGATGAAATGAAAAGCCGGCAGATGAGCATATCGGAAAGGAGGTGGGTTTATTTAGTTTTGGATCAGCTAGCAGCTTGGTTGGGTTACCATAAGGATTTTTGTACAGTTTTTACAGCGTTTTGTAATTCAGAAGCTCGGTTTGTGTGCTTTGGTTATTGGAATATTTTAGTCTGTATTTTAGGCTAGCAATGAGTCCAAAGTATTGACTTCTGTAGGTTTAATCCCTTTAAACAAATGTAATTAGTTTTACCCCTTATCTTGAGTTTGTCTATGGCTTTTAGAAAGTTTTCTTTGAAGGTAAACAGGCTTAATTTAAGGCTAAAGCTTTTCACAATTGCCAGAGCCTTTCAGTCTCGGGTTGCAACATTGTGACACGTGACAGGCCTGAGGCAGTTTAAAGAAAAAAAAACCCGGAGTTTATGTGTTTCTTTATTTTTATTTTTTTTTATTTTTTTTTAAATTTTTTATTATTTTCAACATAAAAAAGAAAGCAATCACAAGTACATCACAATTAAGAAAAACTCCCTCCCCACCCCCCACCCAGACTTCCCAAACCAAATCCCAGGATACTATTCATCTAAAAGTAACCTTATATTAATATCCCTAACTCCACAAAGTATAATTCTACATAAATAGGTGAAATATATATATATATATAGAAAAGAAAATTTTTTTTATCTAAAAACCTAACCTATATTCCACCATTCTATGCTTATTTTGAATATAAACAATCCATCTTCTCNGTACAGGGAAGGGATTGGGGGGTGCATTCTTACTACACTGTGGAAGGAGAGCTCAGAAGGGAGAGAGGAAGAAGGGCCGACCAGCTAGCTCAAGGGTCTACAAACCTAACAACTTTAAGACCTTTAAGATGACTGAGGAATTCTGGGAGTTGAAGTCCACAAATCTTAAAAGTGCCAAATTTGAAGACCCCTGAGCTATCTAGTAGTGGTGCATATTAATAAACATGGATAAATTCATCATACATTTGTCAGTGCAAAGGAAAAGTGATTCAGCAAAGGAACAGCCACCGAAGAAATTAAAACTGGTACTTTTTTCCTTTTTTTTACAGTTTGTAATATTTTATTAGATTATAGAATAAAATACAAAAATACAAAAGCAAATAGTAGGACACAGTGGGGGGAGAAAAGGGGAAAAAAGTGAGGGGGAGAAGGGGAAAAGAACAGACTTCCTCTGTTGCAGTAGAAAGAAGCATTAACATTGAACCTCAGCTTTTTACTTTTCCATAATATTATAAACTAGCCATTTCTATAACAACAAATGAATCTAATCAGTAAAACCCAAATTCCCCCCCCCCTTTTTTTTTAAAGTCATCAAGTTTTGACACCTGGCTAAGCACTGGTGGTACTCAAATATTGCCATGTCCTAAAAGTGGTACAATCTGTGAAAAGGTTGAAAAGCCCTGATCTAGATGAGGGGATAGAAGGAGAACTCATTAAATTTGCAGACAATACCAAGCTGGGGGAATACTTAATACTTTAGAACAGTGTTCCCCAACCTTTCCAGCTTTGCGGATCGGAAGGGGGGAGAGAGAGGGGATGGTTTCACGTGAACAGTGGGTGCATGCGTGCACTCACTCCATTCAGGTTTCCGTTTCTTTCCTGCTTAAAAATAAATAAAAAGAAAATTACCTACTGACTGGTTTCCAGCAAGCTGTTATGAAATCTTAACCTTCCTCTTTCTAGGCGTCTTTTGGTTTTCTTCCCGCTCTCTTTCCTCTGCTTAATAACTTGAGACAACTATGACCTAGATGACTGAGAATCTCCACAGACATCTAAACAGAGAACTTTTCTCTTACCTTCCTACCCCAGGGATAGAGGATTGATTAATTATGCAATTTGCCCCCTCACCTTGAAACTACCTCAAACCAATCTTCAGATTATTTGTTACAGTCTGATACCATTTTGACTGGGAGGGAAGAAAGGCAGAAGGGAGACAGAAAACATCACACAAAATCTGGACTGGAGCACAACTTTGCAAGGCTATTTGAAAATCTGTCAACTGATTCGCCATCACAACCACCCTGGCCCTTTAATGATCTGTGGCAAAAATAAGTATCTGCTTCTGGGCAATCATTTTCATTTTAAGGCAACACTGAACTCAAAAACATTTATACATTTTGTCTGTCCAAGCCACCTTTCTCTTCACACTAGTCCACTGACTTGTATCAAAGTTAGGAATTGTAAGCAGAGATGTGAATGGTTAATGCAAGTCCACTTGAGCAGGTTAGGCAAGATGGGCATGTGGTTGCGAGAACAGCAAAGAGTTTTGACATTGCTTCAGCAAAATGCAATTATGATAACTATTAACAAAGGTCATTCTCATTTAAGGTTGGCCTGTCAAGACCTCATTGCACTGCTATACCATACCTCTCTGACACTCTTCTGCCTTCTCCCCCCTAAAGCCATTGTCTGAGAAAATGCCAAAATCCATTTCTTTATCTTATTTGGACATGCAGCACTGAGATTTTGTCAGCCCTTCAAGGTAGACAGTCTAGGAAGTCAATGCTCTTTACCATAGGTCAGTACTACTTTGATTGTAATGCCATAGTAGTAGAATCTCGCAATTCTGAACATGCTTCTCCCTCCCTCCCTTTATCTTTGTGTGAATTAGAAAGGGGCTTTTCTGAGATGTTTATTCACACTACATACTTAGCCTGGACTGGAGCCCCTTCTATCTAATCATTGCCTTGGTAGCAGCTCTTCTTTCTGACTCTCAAGGCCATTTCCTCTATCCATCATACTGAACTCCTGGACTCTATAGTAGCTTTGGAATTGCAGGGAAGGATTGTCCTGTTGGAGTTCGTTTAGGATTTCCACTGAAGCTGAAAGTCGCTGCTCTAAAATACTATTCCTAGCTTTGCCTTGAATGCAATACTGTTCACCTAGGTTTATTGATGACAAACTGGCTAAAGCAGCGGTCTCCAACCTTTGCAGCTTGGTGGCTCGGCTGGGGGGGGAGGAGAACCGGACCGCATGAGTGGAGGCCCAGATCACATGTGCACGCTCAATTCAATTTGTGTAAACAGAGGCCCAGTGCTCACGCGCATGCATGCGTCACTCAACTTGCACAAGTTGAGCTGCATGTATGTGTGCATATACTCCAGCCTGCTGCTCAGACAAGTTGAGCTGCGCGCACAACCTGTGCACACCGGCCTGCTGCTCACACAGCCCAGTTCTGAATAGGCCACAGCCAGTAATGGGCTGCAGATAGACGGTTGGGGACCCCTGGGCTAAAGCATCAGTTTTACCCATGATGATGCTTAGGTCCTATCCCACTGTGCTGTCCTGCTCCCACAGACTTGCACACACCACAAACAGTTTTAGGACTCTATTCAAACCCCTCCCAGCAAGTCCTAAGGTTGTACAGTACACACGTGGTACAGGTCCAGTTCCCACAATCTGACATGACAAGAAATACTAGGCAAGTCCAGTCCAGAAAGCACAAACGAAGTCCAAGAGAGTAATCCAAAGTCAGAGCACGAAATCATGAGTCAAAATATGTGAAATATATGGCAAGAAACTGGACACATTGTCCCAGGGACCCTTACGTCCTCAGAGTGGGATTAAACAGGCAATGCCAGTGCTGCCTTTCATGAAGGGTGAGAGTGCCTCCTCGCAAACAGTCAAGTCGACAAGCATTACACCTGTCTCCTCTCTGCCCTGTGTGTCCTCGGATCGGAAGGAGGTGTGGACTCCACCTCGTGTTTGTCCTAACTGCCGGCACCTGCTCTGGCTTCTTGCCTGGAGCCTCCTGGTCGACTAGTTGCTGCAGCAGCTCTCTCCATTTGGACTCAGCCTGTCGCTGGTCCAATTGACCCGATTATAGCTGTTCTGCTGGCCCCGCACCCACCCAACCCCAATCCAAGTCCTCATGCAGCTCCCTTTTCTCGACTCCTCCTCCTCTTCCTCCAGAGAGGGATCCAGGGGTTGATTCATGACACCCGCCTACTGATTAATACTGGATAAAGCAGGACTTTAGTGCCTTTTGTAGTTTGATGGCAGACAAATTCAACAGTTAAGAACTTTCTAATATGGAAATATAATGAACTTACAGTATTGCCATTAAACTTGACAAACTTTGCAATACTTCTGCTCACCAAAGTCAAGTTAGGTATCTGAACTTGTTTATCTCTTCCCTATTATAGGGAGAGGCAGAATATTTTTTTAAATTCTCATAATTGGCACCTATCTACTCTACATATATGCCAGGATAAGCAAATTTGTGCATACATAAGTCTCTTTGTGTGCTTCTTTAGCAAGTCTCTTGATACTAAAACTGTTTAAATTATCTGTTTGGAACAAATGAGGATTAGCCTTTTCTAAAAGTAAAGTAAAAAGAACAGTAGTAATAATTACAAATGTATTTTCACAGGAAAGTCTTTTAAAATCAATACAAAAGAAAGCCATATCAATCTGTCCCAAGTCTGTATTCTTAGTTGAAAGCAAAACCATCTAATTGCATCAGTCCAGGACTTTCAAAATCCATTTTCTTTGCAAAAATATCAAGTAACCAAAATGCCACCCCCCCAGTGATCCTTCAGTGCTCTCTCTTGAAAAGAAAATCAGAGCAAGTGGATATATCTGTAATCTACCTCTCTCTTTAACAATCAAAACTTAAACTCAATACACTTAGTACAAATTTTTAATCTGAGTAAAGCATTCTTAAAGATTTTGCTTTCTTTGCTCCTCTTCCAGTTTCAGATACACACACACACACACACACACACACACACACACACACACACTGTATATAAGCTGAATCATTCTTAGTCAAATATCCGGCAGAGACTGAAAGATCACTATAGAACAGAGATAACAGTGAATTTTAGTACATAAAGTTTTTGAAAAATATCACTTGGGACATTTATTTTCCAATTCTGAGGAAAACGACACAAGTGGAGAGTGACTATGTCCTTACATTAGAATTTAAATAGATTAAGTGTTGATAAGATTTTAAATGTATATTCAGTGTATCCCCCTTATCTTGGCAGCCTTATGGGTATGTAGTTGATTCTGTCCTCTTGTGGATTTTGTTCCCAATTTTTGACAATTCTATTATCAGGCCTAGGAGTTCCTCACTTTCTCCTCCAACAGTGGGCTCTTCCAATATATTATTTGACCTGTGTACTCTCCTAGTAATCTGATTATATGAGTAAATTGTAAGAATGGGAAAAGGCAAAAATTAGACAAAAAGTGTATATTAGCACTAAAAATTTTTACTCTTAATGAAGCTTAAATACAATTTTCATAAAATAAAAAAAATCGATATCCATATTATATTTTTACTAGGGTATTCTTCAAGTGGGAATGGATCTTGGGGACACAAAATAATGCAGGAGAAATATAGTTAGAAATCTAGCCACTGTACTGTCCTACAAAGTTCCATCTTCTCTCCTATGCTATTGTTGTGGCCTGTCGGCCGCCGGAGAACTCAACAGCCAACTCAGAGGAGGAAGCACAAGAGCAGGCATTGGCCCAAGTGTCAGGCCCATCTGAAAGCTCCGATGAAGGAATGGAGGTGTCGCAGCCAGGGACAGAGGTGGCGCCTGGGCCGTCCGCCAGCCCTCAGATGGAAAGGCTGAGACCTCCATGCCTTGAGGCAAGTGATTCAGGAGAGGAGGATCACATGGGGCTAGTGATTGATGCGCGGGCATGGCGGAAGCTGAGAAGAGGAGAACAGCGAGAGGCTATGGGCTGGTCTTTGGGGCGGAAGAGTCACCGCTACTAACAGAGCCCCACCCTCAGCTGTGGATAAAAGGCAGGGGAGGAGACAAATAAGTGTGGCAGACAACTATTCATCTTCCTGCTGGTCCGCCACCTGTATTTGGAACTCCTGACACTTCTAATTGGAATTTTGCTGGAGTTTTCTGCAGACCCTGTGGCACTGGGAGTTGGGCGTGTCTTATGTTGAAAAATAGCCAGCTTGCTTGAAGGACTTTTGGTTGCAAGTGTGGTGAGACTGAAAGTAACTCTGGGTGTTGGGAGACCCCTACAGGGGAAAAGGGAGCGAGCTCCGTTGTTTGGAGGCTGTGTGAAACTGTTGGGAGTTCCTGAAATAAAAGGAATGTTAGAGACTATTTGGCGCTCTGTTGTGTTTGGGTTGCTGGGACAGAACAGCTATTTAACATCAACACAAATCCTCTAGATAAGGTAAATAGTCATCTAAAGCTTTGGAGTTCAATGCCACCAGGGTGATGGCAATACCCAGTTGTACATCTCCTTGACCCAGCGATTATCCATATTTTATTTCCATTCTATCTTGCATACTGTAGCAACCAATAGTGCAGATCTTAGATTTCAGTAACGCATTTGACAAAGTAGATCACAATCTACTCCTTGGTAAGCTAGGAAAAGGTGGAATAGACAACATCACCACCCAGATGGATCTGTAGCTGGCTGACAAACTCAACGAGTAGTCTTCAATGGCACTACATCCACATGGAGAGAAGTAAGCAGTGGGGTACCACAAGGGAGAACGTGCAAGTGCCTTAAAAAATAAAAGGCAGCATCCTTTGGAGAGGGGAATATGTATTTCATTTGAGTTTTGTACATGTCAATGCACAGAAATAAACACTGTTCACATAACATTCTTGAATCATAAACTACCAATCTCATTTACATGTTAATTTAGCAAATTGTGCAAATCCACTCCATAGTGATTATTTTATTTTTCTTGTTATGTTGTGCAAATCCACAAGACTGGATTGAGTTAAATGGTATTCCTTTAAACAGTTTGTGCCAGCCTCTAAATGCAATAGTATCTTACCTAAAAACCTTCCAAGTTTACATTATCAGTGAGCAAAAATATGTTGAAAAACTGCTTTTAAAGAATGCATCTATTTTCATCCAAATATTTCCTGAAATTTTCTATTTTTACCAGCATTTCTGCAAATGTTACATGTTTTCTCATTAGAATCAGATTGGGAGGAGAATCATGATTTTATAATGTTTCTAATTTCTTATAGGTCAAGTTCTATACCTGTGAACAGGTCATGAAGTTTTAATTTTCATATTTCAGTCAGTTTCAAAACTCAACTGCAAATCATACCTGCTCTATTCCAAGTCCTGATATTTTGTTCCACCATTTCTGGAACGCCACCTTCTGGTCACTACTGGCACAGTATTTTGCCATTTCCCCCCCACAAAAAATTTTTTTGTGTCTCCCTTTTATAATTTATGAAACTTTTTTTTAATTTGTGAAACATTTCCCAATTTGTATACAGGATTGTCTTTATAGATGGGGTAGTAAGATAAGCCCTAAGCAATTTGCATATGAGTCTGCAATACCACAACTGATTTGAACATCAGCCCTTTAACTCCAAGGCCATGTTTGCAAAATAATAATATAGTACCTGCTACACAGATTGTCAATATAATCACATAGCAAGTGAGGAAAGTTGCATTAGAATAAAATTGAGTTTATCACAGCAGGTAGTTAATAGTTTCATGGCAATGGCTTACTTGCCCAATATCAAGTGCATCAAAATCTACCTATTAGTAGCAGAGCTTAATCTTTGTATGAACGCAGTCTTGAATTCAGAGATATTCAGTTGACAAGGTCAAGTAGTACACGATCAGGAACCATGGAGACACACTGCCAATTATATTAGACCAGTGTTTCTCAACCTTGGCCCTTTGAAGATGGGTGGACTTCAACTCCCAGAATTCTCCAGACAGAAAAACTGACTGAGGAATTCTAGGAGTTGAAGTTCACCCATCTTCAAGGGACCAAGGTTGAGAAACACTACATTAGACAATATTGGACTAAACCAGTAGACATGAAGCCTGACCAATGATTTGACAACTACTTTAACCTTGCAACTCAATCTATTTGAAAGAGGGATTCGGACCTGCCCCAATATTTCCTTATCTCTATTAGCAATAGCACCTACAGTGGCAACAAGTTTGTTTTTTTCAGTTGCCTGGAAGCTTTTGTTCATATGTTACTCATTTTTTTTTCAACTTGGAAATGTTCTTGAAATTATTAAATTCATTATCCTTTTTCTTACCTGTTCATTCCTTCAGGTTAAAAACTCTTGGTATGAATGATTTCCAGAGGGAGGAATTCACAGCAAGGTAGTTAACAGATATCTACACATTCATTTACTTCTCCTTCAAGCTTTAACAATACTGTGTAATTGGGGATGGCACAAACTGAACACCAATAGATAGAAATCCAGGGTTTTGTTTTCATTACCAAGCTTTTCTTTCTTATGTAAGATTATTTCCCATATCTACGAAGCACTAGCGCTTTTTTGTGTAGGTGTTCATTAAGGCCATTCAGAGCAACAAAGATGATTTGGGGACTGAAGGCTAAAATATGAAGAATGGTTGCAGGGATTGGTATATCTAGCTTAATGAAAAGGACTATGATAGCAGTGTTCCAACATCTCATGGGCTGTCACAAAGAAAAGGGAGTCAAGCTATTCTCCAAAGCACCTGAAGGCAGGACAAGAAGCAACGGATGGAAACTAACCAGAGAAGCAACCTAGAACTAAGGAGAAATTTCCTGACAGCGAGAACAATCAGTGGAACGACTTGCCTCCAGAAGTTGTGGGTGCTCCAACATTGGAGGTTTTATGAAGAGATTGGATAACCATTTGTCTGAAATGGTACAGAATTTCCTCCTTGAGCAGGGGGTTGGACTAGAAGACCTCCAAGGACCCTTCCAACTGTTATTCTGTTTTGCTTTGTATCTGAAGACATTTTGCAGCATGGTTGTATGCAGGATTGTGGACCAGCAACAGTTGCATAACCCTATGCTGTTAATTTAAGGAGATGAACAACATTACCACAAAGTATCTTTTGCCTTCATGTCACAGTCTCCCTGCACATCTTCCCATAAGCCCTAGGTAACAAGATTTTTTAAATGGCAGTTATTGTTTAGGTGTTCACAGTTTGTGAGGGAAGCATCAACCCATCCTTTAGCGGTTTAAACCTTCCCAAAATTGCAATTTAAAAAAAAATCCATCAGGATCAACAAGAGGGATGTTCTTTTAAGTATTTGCAGAAGAGGAGAAAACATGATTGGGAGCGAGACTGTTGTAACAGTGTGTGTGAATAAGAGCAGCATGTACAGTATGTGTGAAGAGGTTCTGGCAAGCATGTATCTAATTTTCTATATGGAAATGTGATCAGTAGGTTTCGTCGTCATCATCATCAAATGGTTAAACATTTATTTACATCATACCTTTATTATTTTTACAAATAACTCCAAGGTGGCGAACATACTCAACACATCTTTCTCTTCCTTTTTTCCCCTACAACAATAACACTGTGAGATAGGTTGGGCTGAGAGTGACTGGCCGAAATTCACGCAGCTGGCTTTCATGGCCAAGGCAGAATTTGAACTCACAGCATCCTGCTTTCTCGTTGGGTGCCTTATCCACTAGACCAAACTGCCTCTCAGATATGGCTGGGGAATGCCAAGAATTGAAATCCACACATTTTAAAGCGGCAGAGATGGAGCAGGCCGACCACCAGCTGGCCCAGCCCAAGGGAGGTAAGGCACCCGCCGGAAAAGGGGAAAAAATGGCAGACAAAAAAAATGGCAGACAGCCTTGCTTGGCGACTCCCGTGAAATGGCCGATCGACCCCAAATGGGGTCCCGACCCACAGGTTGAGGACTACTGACCTACAGGATGAATGTTCCTTCTTCAAAATCCAGCCTTGGAGAAAAGTGATTCTATTATCTGCCTGGAAGCCCAACAAGGAGGAGAAATGGTTTCAATCAGAAGTACAAAGACTCAGTTTACTTAAATAATCTTTAATGGTGGATCATGCTCTTATTTCAGAAGATTTCTAACAGCACAGACAAGCCTAGAGTTCATCCAAGGTACATATAATAGCCAGGTGAGAGGAAGGTACATTTGATTGCTAAAAGGAATACCAGTTTCAATTCTGACACCAAAGCAAAAAACTAACATGATGTACCAATAGGCAGATTAAAGGCAAGGAGAAGGGAGAAAATGAGAGACGAAGCGGCGGGGGGGGGGGCAGTTTATGTTTCACTTCAGTTCAACTGATATGCCATTTCTTCCCGGAACCATGTGTTGGACCAAACCCTTAGCAAAGGCAAGACAGCTGTATTGTAAAACTGCTTGGGAGACAGTAAAATTCCAAGCAAAGCACGGGGGAGGGAGGGGAATTACCAGATTACCTTGCCGTGCCATGAAGGTGAAATGCCAACTAGACAGGCTTTGAAGAATGGTTCCTTTTCCTTCGATGTGACCCTCAAAATGATGACACAAACTATAACAAAATGCTTCTTCCACAGTTAACATTAAAAAGAGCAACCCATTTAGTCTTGATGCACTCCATGAATATCTTTAAGCAGTCATTTTGCTATGACCCTCAGATTTTGGCCACAGCCACTTAGAGCAGCCTTCAACTTGCTCACTTCTAACTGTACTGGAGCACAACTTCATGCAGCCATGCTGGTTGAGGATTATGGGAGCTTTAGTCCAACGTATCTGGACAATGGCAGATTGAGGTAGTCAAATTTAGAAGAGGGCATCAACAAGCTTCCGGTTCACTCTAGAAGCAGTCCTTGCTATCTACTCACCTCAAGTTTAAAAATGTATTTCCCTTTGTACTGAATCTGCTTGCAATAGTAAGATCACATGTTATTGGCAGCAACTGGGAGCTAGAACAAGGGAACCGAGTGCCTATTTATAGATATAACATTTGTCTAAGAACCTGAAGAGAGTGAGCACAGTCTGAAGTTGGTTTTGTACCTCAGGAGAGGGGCCCACAAGAGATTTCCAAATTATGACTGATGGCACACCCGTTAATAGGATGACAATAGCCCACTAGTATTAAAGGTAGCACATGAATGGGAGTCAAAAGCTGTCAGAAAGTAGATTCCTTAGTCAGAAACTTGTACAGACTGTCCTGGGTATGGCTGGACTTTCAACTATAAAACCTTCCAAGGTGCAGAACTAAAAAGACTGACCTGGAAAGGACTTAGATCTATTTTTTTCTTCCATGACTTATTAGATATTTCTACTCTACATAGTTTCAAAGAGTAGAAGTTGCTATATGTTGTTTTCTCCAGATGTGTTATCTACTCACAGCAAAAGGCTTCATGCTAATGCCAAACAGTGACTGCAAGAAGCCTGTCCAGGCATTTCTATGGCTTTTCTTCCTGCTATATGTGAAAAAGGGGTTTCTTTTTCCATATGCAATGGTTTCTATCGCTCTCAAACCCAGCGAGAGAGAGAGAGAGAGAAAGAGAGAGGGAGGGAGGGAGGGTCAGGTGTAACAAGCACTTTGAATCTTCTGCATTCTAACCAGTCCAAACAATTTCCATATCTCAGGAGCTTCTGCATCAGACATTAGAACAGTGGCTGCAATAGGGGTGGAAATGATCTCCCAACTTGAGGAAACACCCCCCCTCAACTAATCTTTAAAATAGCTGAAGGAAGAAGCAGTCCAAAAACGGGGCAACACTGCCAGAGTGTATAAACTCTTCTTCCATGGATAATGATTTCTGCTCTAACACCCTCTCCTCCTGCACTTGCACCATTAACTCTGTAGGTAGGGGAACCAAATGCTATCATTCCTGAGCTAGTAGCAACTTTGGGAAAGTAGATGAGACCCAATTAATGGCTTAATGCAACGCCACACATCCTCCCACCCCAACTGCTGACGAGTGTCACTGATCCAATCAAGCCTAAAATTACTTAAAAATTTGCTTTAAAAACAACTGATCTCAGACCTCGTTCATGGTTTCCATTTTGAACCTAAGATATATAATTAATAACAATCATAATAATTACTCCTAAACTCCTTCCGTGCCAGGCAGGTATCTTGGCTCCAAGGCTTTCCTCCAGGAATCACCTTGTTTTTTCAGTGCCAGAATCATCTTCAATCTCCTTGCTACATTAATAACTGCACTGAGCTTCTTTTATAATACTTGGTATAGAGGGAAACCAAGAGTTTTACAAAAGATACAGAACAAATGGTTTGGCATGCTAACAACAATACCTCTATTATCTCAAGTCCACTTTGTCTTTGACAGCGCAGAGTTGTCCACCTTTAAAGCATGGAGGGAATCAAAGGTTAGTGCTTTCCCTGAGCCAAAAAAAGACAAACATTATTGGGTTTTGAAAGGAAATGACAGGCAAAGAATTTGTCTCTTGCCCCTCTTCATACTAGATTCATACTCAATCTTGACAAAATTAAGATGACTAGATGTTATTACTTTAAGATGTCATGCTGGCTGGAGAATTCTGGGAGTTAAAGTCCAGACATTTTAAAAGTTTCCATGCTTGAGAAACACTAGACTAGAGCTTAACACTGAAAAACAGAGGCTCTTGCACAGTGGGATTGACAACAATGTACTGCCCTGATGGCAAAACGCAGGGCTGGTTCCAGCTTCTCAGAATTGCTTGACCAGTCAACGTGAACCCCCTGAAACAAAAGCGAGGTAGTGCAAGGCACCCCCAGAAGACTTTGGCCCTGGCAGATGTTGCTCAGGATACATATAGACATGCTGGTGTTTCTTTTTGCCACCAGACAAATGTATTCACATGATACAAATGTATTCCAGAATTTATTCTGCAGTTCCTTTCCACCTCTTTGGCCTTGGCTTACAAATGATCTGACCAGCCTTTCCATTCACACTACAGATGCTTTGCTTGGTTACTGGATCTGAACCCTGGAGACGCTTCTGTGCACCTTTCAGGAGACCCCGGCAGATAACCAAGTGCAAAGAAATCATGGAAACCTTTCCAAGAGATACTGAAGGAAACACACACACACACACACAAAACAGGAAAGTAGAAAAGACTCTGGGATGAGGGAGGTGGATGGTCAGGCTCTCTTTGCGCTCACAGAACAGCCCCAGCTAGTCAAGACAGTGTAGGGCTGAAAGGGAGACCGATTATGAACGAGTCTCTTTCAGCAAGTATCCCGGATGGAGCTGATAGTCAGAAGGTCTTCCTCCTGGATGGTCTCCAGCATCTCCGTCTGCACAGCCTGGGTGATGAGAGTCAGCTCCTGGGAAAGTGTCTCATAGCGATAGGCTACCCGAATATCTGGCACATTGGTACGACGGATGTCATTGCCTTCAGACCCCTCCTTCAGGTAGTTGGGTCCAAGCCAGTAGCTCTTCACCTGAGGGACAAAGGCAGAAATCAATCCAGGGTTAAGACAAAGGACAACCTATGTTTTCCACCGAACATTTGAAGACAAAAGCATTAATGAAGGATACAGTATAATTCATAATCACTCCAAGAATAAGATGGTCAGTTTCTAAATTTAATAAATAAATAAATAAATAGTTTTAAAAACAAGAGCCAGTACCAACAATACCTTGCTGTTTCTCCCCCTCTCCCCCACACATGCAAACTAATATAACAGTCCCCATTCATTCACGGGTCTTAAATTCTCGCCTTATGTTCATTTTAGTGCTTCTCTGGACTTTCGTCTAGCAAAGAATTGTACAAATGGCTCAATAGCATCCCACACCCCCAGAAAGGCTACCTTTCATTCATTCCATGAGAACAAGAAACCTTAGAGGCACAGTGGTACTACAATGGCAAAGTCAGATAAAGTCTTGGGACAGGCATTTCTGCTTTTGGTTCCTGGTTAAAACTGTCAGAGAAAAGGCCTTAAACACCCATCTTATTTTCATGTCTGTTCATTCAATGGGCTAAGTTTCACTGAGATTTTGATCAAGGGTTGAATGCCTCCTGGAATTTTACAAGATGTATCAAGGTGCAATAGGTTTAACCATGCCCTATTAATATACCTAATTCCCTGGCATCCACACACAACAAGTAGGCTGCCCTAAGTTTAGAACAAACCAATGATTTGGGGATGTATAAAGAGCCTTTGGGGGGAAAACCTACGGAAAACTAAAACCAGTTTAATAAGGATTGAACATAATAAGTGAGAATATAATGGCAGCTATTACGTACATGGGAGAAGGGAAGGACTAAGAAAAAAAAGGGCACAGCAGATACCGGCATTTTGAATTCCACCCACTGCACTCTTTAAGACAAATTATTTTTGAACTTCATAAATCAGGAGGGTGGCTACCTCAACTGCTGAAAGGATCACATCTGCAGAGGTCTTTATGGGAAACCTCCCCCCCCCAACATAAAATTTATTCATTTCCAGCCTAATTTTCTACAACTGCTATGACCCTTTCAGAACAAAGTCTGCTCTTTCGCTGCAGATGGAAGCAAAGGAAGGGAGGAGTTGGAAATGCTTTCTTCAACATTAGCCTTGAGTCATCTTCTTCCCTTGAGTGCAGACTTGGTTGAAGAGGAGGCCGCCTACAGGTTTTAAGTCAGTGGTTCTCAACCTTTTTATTGCCGCGACCCCAACTGGTCGTAAGTCGAGGACTAAACCGGTCGTAAGTCGAGGACTAAACCGGTCGTAAGTCGAGGACTACCCAACCGGTCGTAAGTCGAGGACTTTCCCTGCCCGGAGCGCCGCGCATGTGTGGTTCCGCCCCCTGCGCTGGCCGAGGCGTAGCTGGCAAGCGGCAGAGACGGAGCAGGCCGACCACCAGCTGGCCCAGCCCAAGGGAGGTAAGGCACCCGCCGGAAAAGGGGGAAAAATGGCGGACAAAAAAATGGCGGACAGCCTTGCTTGGCGACCCCCGTGAAATGGTCGATCGACCCCAAATGGGATCCCGACCCACAGGTTGAGAACCACTGTTTTAAGTTTTCTACACAAAACAGGCTGGTTCACATGAATAAGTCTCTGTAAATCCCCCCCCCCCTTTTGAACTTCAGAGCATTGTTTTGGGAGCTCACAGCCTGAAGTCAATCCCTTTCACAGAAGATTCTACATTACCTTGTGGGAGAAGCCACTCATAAGCACACTGTTCCGGGCAAGTTCACACATATCACAGGAGCTGAGCTTCCAAACCTGTGTGGCAATGCTGTACTCTTCCATCAAGGGTTCCTGGAAGCGATACTGTCAGTCAGACCCAGATACAGGCACACAGAACATTAGCAAGCAGCAAAATATGATACAGGACTGGCTTCAGGAACGTTAGTGTACATCAAATTAGTTGTGCACAACGCAAACTGTATGCAGTAGGCAGCAACTGAGAAGTCCAGAGCTATCAGCTAGATTGGGAAGTGGAGAATTATCCCACAAGAAGGCAAACCACTTCCACATCAGGACAAAAATCCAACATCAGTAAGGCGTGAAGCTTGATTTCAAAGCAAGTTTACCTTGAATAAAAACTGAGCAGAAAACATTTCCAGTATTTTATCTCTGACAGATAAATTGGAGAACAATTGTGTGCCTGGGATAAGTGAATGATATAGTTAGCCCTTGACTTATGGCCACAATTGAGGCCAACATTTCTGTTGTTAAGTGAGACATTCGTTAAGTGAGTTTTGCCCCATTTTACGACCTTTCTTGCCACAACTGCTAAGCGAATCACCACAGTTGATAAGTTGGCAACCTGGCTGCTAAGTGAATCTGGCTTCCCCACTGACTTTGTTTGCCAGAAGGTTGCAAAAGGTGATCACATGACCTTGGGACACAGCAATGATCGTAAGTATGAACAAGTGGCCAAGCATCTGAATTTTGATCGCGTGATCATGGGGATGCTTCAAGAGTCGTAACTGTGAAAAACGGTCGTAAGTTACTTTTTCAGTGCCATTGTAACTTTGAATGGTCACTAAATGAACTGTTGTAAGTTGAGGACTACCTGTAAACAGCTAAAGCAACATCTTACTCTTCCAAAAACAGGGGTGGTGTACTTGTTCCAAGCTGCCATAAATATTTCTACAGACTGAACTAAACACAGCCTGTTGTTATATCTACACCATTTTTACTTTAGTTCTTATGACCAAAGTTTGATCTTTGAGCCATTAGGTGGAGACATTTCAATTACACTGGACAATAAAGATTTTGCTTCCCAACACATTCCTGTGTATTAGCAACAGTTTAGCTGCTAATCACAAAAATAACCTGTAATTTAACCTATCATGTACCATTTTATAGAAAGCTTGGCAATGACAATATACACCCTTCAGTACCTATGATGCACACATGAAATAAACAAAAAAAAAACATGGAACTGTTGTTGAAACACTTGATGATGATGATGATGATGATGATTATGATGGAAGGGACCTTGGAGGTCATCTAGTCCAACCCCGTTCAGGCAGGAAACCCTATATCATTTCAGACAAATGGCTGTCCAGTTTCTTCTTAAAAACTTCCAGTGTTGGAGCATTCACCACTTCTGGAGGCAGGTTGTTCCACTGATTAATTGTTCTAACTATCAGGAAATTTCTCCTTAGTTCTAGGTTGCTTCTCTCTTTGGTTAGTTTCCATCCGTTGCTTCTTGTCCTGCCTTCAGGTGCTTCTTGCCTTCTTGTCTTCTTCTACTTTGGAGAATAGCTTGACTCCCTCTTCTTTGTGGCAACCCCTGAGATATAGGAATACTGCTATCATGTCCCCCTTCGTCCTTCTCTTCATTAAACTAGACATACCCAATTCCAGCAACTGGAATTCCTTATATGTTTTAGCCTCCAGTCCTTAATCATCTTTATTGCTCTTCTCTGTACTCTTTCTAGAGTCTCAACATCTTTTTTACATCGTGGTGACCAAATCTGGATGCAGTATTCCAAGTGTGGCCTTACCAAGGCACTGTAAAGTGGTATTAATACTTCACATAATCTTGATTCTATCCCTCTGTTAATGCAGCCTAGCACTGTGATGGCTTTTTTGACAGCTGCAGCACACTGCTGGCTCATATTTAAGTGACTGTCCACTAGGACTCCGAGATCCCTCTCACAGTTACTACTATTGAGCAAGGTACCACCTATACTATACCTGTGCATTTGGTTTTTCTTGCCTAAATGTAGAACCTTACTTTTTTCACCATTCAATTTCATTTTGTTAGCTAGCACCCAATATTCAAGTCTGTCAAGATCCTTCTGTATCTTAAGCCTGTCTTCTGGAGTGTTGGCTATTCCTGCCAGCTCCTTGCAGTACACCAAGTACAACAGGAACATCTTCAGAGATCTAAAAGTAGTGGCTCTGCTGCTTGGAATAAAGCATTATGCAATTAACACATGAAAGAGGCAGAGGAACAATTTTATACAGCTATGTTTTGTTTCTAACATTTTGCCACACTACCTTAGCTAAAAAGGAGGGCATCTTTCCTCCCTTTTGCCATCTTTCATTCTTTTGGATCACACCCGCTACATGACACTCACCTTAGTGAAATGGAACTGCAGGGGATCATCTGTGGACAGGGAGACCATGAGGCCCCGAGACAGGTACTCAGGTAGTGGATTACGATGGTAGCTTAAGAACAGACTGTTATTGCTAAGTGGAGACATAGCAATGCCAATCTGAGCCAGGTAGTAGAGATACTGCAGCACTGGTGCCTAGAGAGAAACTCAATGTTAAGGCATGGGGTAACTCCAGCAAACACTGAGCCCTGCTTAATGTTTGCTTCTGGATAAATATACAGGGATTCCCCTTCCTTTAAGCCACTTGGAACAGTCATGAATAGAAGCTCTTTCAAGAAACTGCAAATATCTCCAGCATGCCCAATAATGATCTATTCACATTTTCTTTTTAGGAGCATGGCTCCTCACGTGGTTAGGATGCTGGGTTGACCAGCAGCAAGCCAGCGTTCGAAACCAGAGTGCTGCTGTGGGATGGGGTGAACTCTTGTCATTTGTTCCAGCTCCTGCTGACTTAGCAGTTTAAAATTGTGTAATTGCAAGTAGACGGATGGGTACCACTTTGGTGGGCACATTAACAGGGACATGAAAGGAGCTCCCAACTGGGCATCCTCCGGGCAATAGTGATGTCACTGGCTAATCCTTTCAACCCGGAAGCACCTTTTTTTTGCTTTTTCTTTTCTTTTCTTCTTCTGCCTAGGTTCCCACTGCATGCTTAGCACAACAGTAGCCTTTATCACAATACCCAATGGTATGTGGTGATTTAAGTTAACAGCTTGGCTTCTAAGCAACGTTTCTGCTTCATCGTATATACAGGCATATCCAGAGGTCCTTGTTTTATATGTGGTACCAACTCATTTGCGTTCCCTTACCTTGCGGAGAAGGAGGCCATGAGATATGTTCTCTGACAGCATGAAACCTGACACAAGATGATGGATGGGTCCTGCCTCCCCACAGTGGGGTCGCACCACAAAGGTGTGGAAGCCCCGCTTTCTAAAAAAAAAAAAAAAAAAAGGAAAGCAAAATATACAGCTCAATCAGATGAATAGCATTTTGGAAAAGGAGAAGTCAAAATGCTGGTAAGATGGAAAGAGGAACAGAAATTAACACCCAACTTACAGCACCAAAGATATGAAGCCGAAACACAGACCACAAGATCTGAGAATCTGAGCATGTAATATGTCACCAGTATTACCAGAAAGGTGAGAAAACATTACTCAAGGCCTTAAAAAAAACCACAGACCACAAGATCTGAGAATCTGAGCATCTAATACAGGGGTAGTCAACCTTGGCTCTTTTATGACTCGTGGACTTCAATTCCCAGAATTCCTGAGCCAGCTTAGCTGGCTCAGGAATTCTGGGAGTTGAAGTCCACGAGTCATACAAGAGCCAAGGTTGACTACCCCTGATCTAATATGTCACTAGTATTACCAGAAAGGTGAGAAATGGTTATTCAAGGCCTTAAAAAACCCTGTGATTCTGGGGCAGACTCAAATTCAGAAAAGGTGGGCGAGGAGGGAGATAAGAAGCAGACGAGCTTACCTACGCAGATGATTCAACACCACCATATTAGCATATGTGTAATAAAGGTAATAGGAATATGGTGGATTATCTTCTTCCACCCAATTGCCAGGCAAGGGACTGTCCAAGTTGAAGATGTGGTGCTCTGGCTTGGACTCATCGTCTACGCTATCAAAACCGTCCACCTGCCCATTCAGAACCCAGAGAAGGAAAGAAAGGGAGAAGATGAAAATATGCCTGTCAGTTTTGGGACCTCTCGCATCTTCATTCGCTGTATGCAAATTAGGCAGAGTGGTCACGACCATGATTTAAGACTGATATATATCAACCATAATCAACCATATACCATCTTCAAGATCAAGTATATCCAAGAATCACATATGTAACATTTGTGTACAACCATCCTTCACTCTGCCCCAAATGCAGAGGTACTATGAGCCATCCCTTTAGCAATTACTAGGAATTACGATTGCTTTTTCCAGTATCCCTACTTACATGCTCCAAGAAGAGATGCAATTCTGGGTGGCTGGCAGGATTGATGGTGGCTTCAAAGAGAGGTAAGAAAATGTTCTCCAACATCTCCTGAAAGTTGGCCAACTGTTTCTTTGTTTTGTATACGTCGCTGTTAAAAGTCAAGATACAAAAAGGGATGGTGCTCCATCCATCACACATAACTCTCTTCATTCCCGATAGTTGACAACAGTGTTCCTCAGACCTTGTTCTGAGCTGACTGAGGGCTATAATTAGCAGTGGTGTAGTGTGACACTCCACATACCCACATCCTTGGAAGAAGAGGAGAGTGGGGAGCACATTTCCTAGAAGACTGAACTAGTTCACTTTTTTCTTTTTTTTTGCTTCTGTTGTCAATGTATTAGGTGGTACCTAATTCCTTGTTCTCTGGGGAGAAAATCTCAAGCTGCTCACAATCACCTTGTAGGGGAGATGGGCAGATAAACTTTTAATAAATAAATAATTTTAATAAATAAATAAAGGTATGTTACCAGTCAAATTGATTTTACTCTGGTACCAGAAAACTGCAAACACTTCTTCCCACTTCTCTGCTTTCCCTGGCATTAAAATTACGATGGAAATTATGAAGAAATAATTAAGTGTTCCTTCATCACACTTAAAATCAGCTGCTTTGTGGTAAGGCTTGCACAGCTTCTGGGAATGAAAGATCACTTAAGTAACCCAACTGTTTCAGCAATCCGATTCCCAGTAGTCTTCACTGCATATGTCATACAGCAGAGATGGCTGGAAGAAATAACTATCTTACACCCAAAGGTGCTTTTTCCAAAGGCGTGCAAACATTTTGCTTCTCATCCAAAAAGCTTCTTCAGTCCTGAAGTGAAGAAGCTTCTTGGATGAGAAGCAAAACATTTTCAGAGAAAAAGAAACAAGAAAGTCCAATTGCCTTTTGGAAAAAGCACCTCTGGGACAACCATGACCTGGATGATTTGAGAATCTCCATAGATAACTATCTTACACAATGATTTAGTAAGAGAGGATGTACTTTTGGGAAAACGTGCAAGTTTTATGACCATTTCTCAAATACTTTCAAAGTATAGCTTTGGTCCTGGTGCTTCTGTTGAGATTGTGGGGAAAAGATTTGCAACTGGCTCTTCCCCCATCCTCCCAACATTACCAACAGAGGGGTTTTTTTTCCTTTATGGTAGACAGAAATCTGTTGCAACCTTTTCCAGTTCAGATGTTTCATTATTCAACTAGATCAGGGGTAGGCAACCTTGGCTCTTTTATGACTCGTGGACTTCAACTCCCAGAATTCCTGAGCCAGCTTGGCTGGCTCAGGAATTCTGGGATTTGAAGTCCACGAGTCATAAAAGAGCCAAGGTTGCCTACCCCTGAACTAGATACTGTAACACCATCAGTGCAAGTCGTACCATTTTAGCTCATATAAGCTGATACTGTACTTTACTGAGCAGCTAAGTCCAAAGGGTGGTTTCCCACTGACTGGGATTACAACTGCTGTCAAAACTAGTGAAGTCAAAACTAAGATCCAATCACAGAATACTGAAGTGCTCTCTATATTTCTTATCAAAATGGTTGCTCTCCCTTACTGTCAAAAAATAAAGTGGAAAGCTACTGTATGCATAAAGAGCCCTCTATAAAGCAGTAGAATCATTTCCCCCAAGGATACCCAGATATATAATAAGGCACAGCGATCTCTATACCTGAATGCTCTGAAGTTGGTTCCAAGTTTGCAGCCTATAAGGTTTAACCTTAATAATACACGTTCAAACAAAATGGTTTTTGATACTCTTCTAAAAACAGACAGTGGAAGGGCAACATTTATCTTCTTTAGCACGGGTGTCAAACTCGCCACGTCACGTGACGTGTAGCGACGTATCGCGATATTTTTGCACTGCCGGCAATGGGGTGGGCGCGGCTTCCGTATGATGAAACTGGCCCGCAGGCCGGCAGTTTGACACTCCTTTAGGGTGTAATCTTAGTGCTTATGAAAAAAGCAAGTCCTAGACTCACTTTTTACTAGACAGAAGTGGCTATTGAGCACTGCTAATACAGCAGCTAATGTATGTAAAGCCTTTGTGATTCAGCGAGGGTCCGCATGCTTTTGAAACTGCAAAACCAAGAGAGAGGTACTCACAATAGCCGAGGCACCTGCACCAGCCAGCGTACATTGTTGGAATGCACTCTGTGGGTAACAGCCCACTTGGCTAACTTATCCCACTCATCCCGTGCTCGGCCGTAGATAGACAGTCGCAGTTCTGCATTCTGATATTTGCTCTCTTCTAGGTCAGACATTACCTCCTACCAGGAGAGAAAGGGCTTGTTAGCACTTTAAGAATAGGAGCTTTTTCTAAAAAAAGATACATGTTCTTATATCCTGCCTTTTGTCTGAGAGGTCTGGGTGACTTAGATGGGGATCTCTCCTCATTTTCTTCCCAAACAACAATCCTAGGAACCAGGTTGAGTGACAAAGAGATTGGTTTAAATTCATTCAACAAATTATGTAATTAAATAGAGAAACTATCTGCATAATACCTGATCTACTTTTGTTATTTTAGCCATAAGGTTTCTTATGTTCATGAAACACACTAGGCCAGAGCGTCCTTCATGCATAATACTAAGCCCAATATTAACCTATAGAATAGGCAAAGGGTAGGCAACCTTGGCTCTTTTATGACTCGTGGACTTCAACTCCCAGAATTCCTGAGCCAGCATAGCTGGCTCAGGAATTCTGGGAGTTGAAGTCCACGAGTCATAAAAGAGCCAAGGTTGCCTACCCCTGGAATAGGCTACGCATACCTTAATTTCTAATCACAATGACTGGGTAAGTATTGTAGCATGGCACGGTGTGCCACAAATATGTTGGCCTCAACTTTTGATAATTGAGGGACAAATGTATAAACATGTTAAGAGTAATGTTGTAATGTTCAGAAGTGAGTTATGGCCATTACTAGGCTTGTAGTAATCAAGAAACAACTTTTATACACACGCCACCTCTTTCTGCTCACCCCCTGCCACTTTATTACTTACTACTTTTATTACTTCTCCAAAACCAACCTGCTTGATTCTCCCAAGCTTCCAAGCACCAAAAGATAGCTATATTTAAATCTGCATAACTTGTTCAGCCCCCTGGCTTTAAGAAAGTACGTATAAATGAGGCCAGGCAGCTGCCAACCTTGCAAGGTAGTCCAGATGTGAAGCAAAACCAGATGAATTGATCCTACTTTATTATCAGGTTTTACATTAACGGAATCCTGCAAGTCTGAACATCCATTGCCCCCCCCCCCACCTTTACATCCCAAGGAACTAGGGAGGGTCCCTTCTAAGACATCTGCCATGCCGACATTCCTTCTGCAGGCTGTCTCTTGTCCAGCTGTTCCCTTGCCTGTGGCAATTCCCTGTCTTTCAAGGACATCCCCACGTACCATTACAGCAGCCCTCACCTTAATTATATGAGCAAAGTATTTTCCAGAGACTTCGTTGTCTGTTTTAATGAAAATCTCACGCAGGACAGACTCTCCTATGGGGTTGTATTTGGCATTGAACTTGTCAAACCGATGAAAGGTGTTGCGATCCTATTAATAGAGAGGATGCCAAGATAAATCCTGATAGGCCAGAATGCAACAGCACTGCCTTCTCTTCCTCACTTAGCATTCCTGATAATGATATATTTCTTTCATCAGAATTCCCTCCCTCATCCCCCTTTGATTGGAGAGCAGTACCTCCCAAGATCAGAAGCTGCTACATATTTCTTTGAAGAGCACTTTCTTCTCTTTGATAAATACTACCAAATTACCTCTTGGAGTTAATTGACATCAGATTTTCTATTCCTTCTAATTGAGGCAACTTTAGAACTGTGTTCCAGTAGACCCGAAAAAGTCAGGAACTACCATTCTGCATGTGAGACTCTTCTACTGGAAAGAGTAAGAAAGCTTTGTCCAGCCTAGTGTCCAAAGTTAAGGTCACCATTTAATCCAGTAGGAAAACCTGTTTTTAATTCTCTTTACAAGTCAAGGAAAGGTGCCCCTCTTTTGATGGGTGCATCTGACATACCGCATGGACATCAAGGGTGTCCACACTCAGATCGTATGCTGTGAGATTCATGGTCTCAAAGACCTCTTTAAGGGTTTGCTCCTTGCCCTTTTCCACGTGAACGATTTCCTCCAGATGTTTCTTCATAGCCCGTTTGATGAAGCGTAGCAGATGCTTCTGATTCATGCAGGATGAAGCATGGATGTGTGTGTCCACCTGCTCAAAGAATTAGTGGATAAGTACGCAAGCTAGGAAGATGCAAGCTCAAATGTTATCTTAGACATCAGCTCATTAGCTGACTTCAAGAAAAAAAACTTTTATTCTCAGACTCAGCTCTGTTTTTCAATCTGTAGTACGGAAGTAACACTGACTTTCTTCCAAGATTGTTATAAGCATTAACATAATTATTTGGATGTTGTTTTTTAAAAAGACAATCCACATATATCAATCCAAAATGGGCCAGCTGAGTATAAAATTCAGCATTTCTGTTGAAAGTGTCCTGCTATCAATCTAAAACCAGTAGGTTCTGCTACTGTTCTCTTATCAATACAAAGAGATAAAAGGGGTGTACTGGTGAAGCTTTCTACAATAACTATTGAACTCTCCAGGTTCAACCATCTGTGGCACTGACATAGTCTGTAGCCCTAACTACCAGCATACATTCTCAAATTATACAGTGCTTCTACCTTCCGGATATTGTAGAAGTCACGGTGTGGCACCTTTTTCTGAGCTGCCAGCTCTTTCAACTCATTGAGCAGGACATGCATCTGGAACTTTGAACTTAAGTATTGAAGTCTCCTATAGCAGAAAGATTTTCTGTCCAAAGGTGAAAAGAAAACAATTTAAGATTTGCACACCCTGATTAGAACATTTTCCATGTGAGATTTAATTTCATGATTATCCCAGAAGCTGGCTCAGCACATAAATCAATAAAGGAACAATCTGCCTTTCCAGAAAGTTTTACATTACTGATGGGCAAGCTAGGTCCTTTTTTCCAGAAATAAAATATGGGAATTACTAAAGATCCCATACGATCAAGCCTATGCCAAGTCAGCCTAATGGTGAGACTACAGTACCTACTGTAGCCACTTTAAGTAGCTACTGTCTATTTACAAAAATGCTAAGAAATTTAAAAAAACATTTTGGCTCCTGATACTCAAAGTTGTTTTAAACTTTGTAGTCTATTGTAATCTGGAGGAAACTACCCACCTTCAAAAAGTCCAATACATTTTCTTTCAACTTGAATACATTTTGATTATCCCAGAAAATAGTCATATGAATTATTGACAAAAAAACCCATAAATGTGTCTCCCATATAATCTTACAATGACAATGTGTTTTACGTAATAGATTCCACGATCCTAATGTATGTAAAGCCACGCTTGTAGAATGGCTATTTGGAAAGAAGGAGTTTGACACCTTGGTTTTGCATATACAGATCAAAAAGGCGGAAAACAAATACAGATCAAAAAGGTGGAAAACTTACATGGGGCCATTGATGATCAGAGCCATTAGAACATTCATGTCAGCCACAAACTCCTGCAGGTCAGGATAAGGCAAGTCCAGTTCAGTGGTCCTTTTCAAAGTGCAACAGAGAACAGACCCCAAAGACATGAGCAAAGTTGCATCATGAAAGGAAAGCAAGGAAAGAACAAGAACCGCTAGCAGCATCTTACACTGCCCGGCTGTGCATTAGGGGATAGCTTTTTTAAGTAACCCAATAGATATAAACCTGTCAAACAAAGAATAGCCTCACCAACAATCCAGAAAAAATACTGTATTATTGTCACTAGTTAGTCACTAGTACTTTGAAAAATTGTAAGACGTATTTTACTCGAAAAAATAGAGCAACATGATGTTCTGAATTATTTGTCAGGCCTGAAGTAGACTAAATCATTGTTTTAAATTTAAATTGGCAAAAGCTCTTGGGTTTTACATTTGCTCTAAGATTAATAAAGGATAACAACTGATTTTCTATATTAGGCAGAGAGGAACTTTTCCAGCTTTCTGGACTGATGGTGGCGGCAGCGGGATGGGAAACGGAATGGTTCCGGGACATGCAAGCAGCGAGCATGTGTATGCAGTTCCAATTGTGTGAGTGGAGGACACGCTTGCTTGCTTGCACAGCCCAGTTCTGAACAAGGCCACGGCCTGGTGCCAGGCTGTGGCCCAGGGGTTGAGGACTCCTGATTTAGAATACAGTGTTGTCAATATCTTCGTGACATCAGCCTCAAAGTTTCTTTTACATCAGATCAAGGAGTTACAGTAGGAGTGGAGTCCAATGTCTGGAGCCCTAAACCTGGTTATGAGCTAGAGCAGGGGTCCTCAAACTTGGCCACTTTAAGACTTGTGGATTTCAACTCCCAGAATTCCCCAGCCAGCCATGTTGGCTGAGGAATTCTGGGAGTTGAAGTCCACAAGTCTTAAAGTGGCCAAGTTTGAGGACCCCTGAGCTAGAGGGTAATGAATGTCAGATGATTGGATCCACATCAGATCGAAGTGAGAGCAGCTGAAGATTCTGAGCTGCAATATCCTGTTTTTCCTTCCTTGCTGTTTCATTCTCAGTCCAGAAGTGTATTTTACTAGCTCCAATTGATACAAAAACTAGTATCAGCTTGGACCAGTGTTTCTGAACTTTGGCAGCTTTAAGATACTGACTGGGGAATTCTGGGAGTTGAAGTCCACACATCTGAGCCTGCTAGTCTAGACTGTAGTAGCCTGCTTTAAAATCAGTGTGGTTTCAAGCCTTCCGTGATGCAGAAGTCTGAGTTCACAAGCTGCAGATATGTTACATTTCTTTGTGTTTACCTATCTTGGCTACTAACTGGTTTCAGAGAACAATGAAGGCCTAAACAGTCAGACTCCTGTGTAGCTGAAGGTATTTCCTGTTTTCAGCTCCTGCCTTTTCAGGCTAGGCTGATGGGAAGTTAGAGAAATGTTGTTTGGTAATCACACCAAACTTGTGAAAATTTCCTAGCAATTGTTCCAATTGCACCATTGTGTTTTTTCCTTCACTTGCCACATACTTTTAAAAGGCTTTTTGTTAAACTTGACTTTCCCAGGATGTCATGAAGCTGTTATTTGTTTCGTTACTAAAGAGTGAGGTTTTACATATTTTTAAAAATAACCTTTTTTATAGCACTTTGCTTTGAAAGTGAAAGTAAAAATGAAAGCACAGTGCACATTTTTTATTTATTTGCTTTACTCTGTTCTATTAATGGCATGTACTTTTTAGTCAAGTAATGAGCTTTCCTAACTGAAATTTGTTGTCTCATTACAGGTGATTGGCAGCCACAGCTCCAGACTATTTAATAAATATTATTTTCCATGTTTCCTGAGGCCAGATAGATAAAGGAAAAAAGTTGTCTGCTTTCTTGCTATTGTAGTCATGCTAATCATCACACACTATATGTGCATAAATAATGATTGGCAAAAAAAAAAAGGAAATGTAGCAGATCATTTTGTGTATACCACAAAATATTGCTCGAGAATATACCATGAGCCTTCCTAAAATATAGATTACCTCTATATTTCTGTATGAGATAATTATAGATTAATTTTTACTTTCATTACGTCTATGTTTTCTTTGGAGTTTACTAAGTCAAAAGCATTCATGATTCCTAGCTGCTGAGAAAAATGAGAGGATCAGAAATCTTGCTCAGCTAAATATGAATCATAGATAATATCACTGGCCCAGATGTTATTTCTCTTCCAGATTTTCCCTATTAACCAGGTTATTCTCATGCCCTCAGCCACCTACTTACTTGTCGGTGATGTCCTGCTTGGTGTACACATGAACTACTCCATTGACCATCCTGAGGCCAAAGCCAAGATCTCCAGGCATTGAGTCAGGATCACATTTTTCATAAGGGTGCTGGTGTGCAAATGGCGGATGCACTGGAGCATCTGTAACAGAGGAAAATGCTTACAAGAAGCCACCCATCTGCCCAGTGACCTTGGCTGTTGTAGTTAAGAGTTGAATGGAATGCTAAAAGAGAAATAAAAAGCTAATACCTCTGGCCCACACCATAATTCCCCCCCCCCTTTCATTGGTTGCTGAGTTCCCATCCTCTTCCTCCAATGGTGCATGGGCACAAACCAAGCAAATCAGTTATGCAGAGGCTGAATAGGTACAGCTAGTCCTATGATGGCTATTAGGATTGGGATTTCCATTGCTATGTGATGTGGTTACAAAGTGTGACTGCATCACTTAGAGATAACAATCCCTGCAGTCCCGGTCATTGTTGTTAATCAAATCCCATGGTTGTTAGGCAAGGCAGCTTCCTGCCAGTATCCACAACCAAAGTCAGTGGGGAAGCCGGCCGGAAGTCTCAGGCTGAAAGGGAGGTAAGTGACTGTTGCCAGGTGGGGAAAGGAGCAAGAGAGTGTCCAGGGGAGGCTGAGGGGAGAGCGAGGGAAGATCTGGAAGAGTGTGTAAGAGGTGAGGCACAAGTCAGCATGGGTTTACAAGGGGAGTGCAGGAGAGGTATGAGTCGGGGAGGTTAACAAGGGTGCATGAGAGGGTCAGGGTCAGGGAGGGAGTATGAGAGATGCGATATAGGTTGGGGAGGCTGTGTGAGAATGCAAGGGGTTGTGCAGGAAAATCCAGCAAGGGTCAGGGAGGGTGTGAGGAGATGTAGGAGAGGCATGGTGAGGGTTGGGGAGGGTGCAAGGGAAGCAGGGCGAGGGCCAGAGAGGGTGCAACTGGCTGGTATGGTACAAGCGAGGAGAGGGTGAGGGAGGTTGCATGGGTGAGAGAGAGACTTATCCCAGCAATGTGTGACCTTCCCTGATGGCTTCCCCACTGACTTTCTGGGCAAGCTGGATAAGGAAGGTTGCAAATGGTGAGCGTGTGATCACAGGGTACCGCAACTAGTCGTAAGTGCAAACCACTCATAAGTGCCAAGCACCCATATCACAACTGTGGGACCGGGTGGTGCTGGGATATCTAGAACTCCAAGGACCAGTCATAACCATCATCCCCTAGCACTGGTGTAACTTAGAACGGTCACTGAATGAATGGTCACAGCTGAGGACTACCAGTAACCAGGTTAACTTCATATTGTATATAGAATGTGATGGGGCCACTGCAAAGTAGTACCCAATCCTCCCCAGATGTACTGGGCTACATCCCTCACTTGGCAGCTTTCCAAGATATTTGAGGATGAGGAGATTGGTAATCCAAAGCATCAAGAGAGCACCATGTTGAGGAAGCCTAATTATGTTACTCCTTCCCATTTACCTCAAAATCTGTTTAGATTGCATGTTTCTATGGAAACACAGAAAACTTGCAGCTTTGGATGTAGTCAAAATATTTAGACTACGTGTAAAATTCCTTTGTTATTCCTGAGAAGTATGCCTTTTTCTCTTTCTCTTTGAATTTTAGAAGTAAGTTTCTAGTTGGCTTTAGACATAGCTTAAGATGCATTGGAGACGCCTGTTTGAACTCATCAAATCTAGAGTCTTTTTGTTTCTCCTGTAATAGTTAACGAAGATCCTACCCCTGTTCACTTCCTTGCCTTTTTCTTTATTAGCAAAATCCAATTAGAATATACAGAACGCAGCATATACCAAATAAGTGAAATCAGCTTCTTTCAGCATAGAACTGGAATTTCCTTCATGCTTTTTTAAATCTCTCCCACATAAAAAAAAATCTGTTAGTTTACAGAAACCTTGCAGAATGCATAAGCATGGAGAGATAACTGTGGAGTTCCTGCAGCTATCCAGTCTAGTCTATCCCAGTAGCAGATAATGCAGGATTTGTTATTGCAACCGTCACTGATTGTGAAAGAAGTTGTTGGGCCTCAAGGTTTTCTCCTTCCAGACTATTTGCCAGGCTTCATAGTTTAAACCAGTGTTTCTCAACCTTGACAATTTTAAGGCATGTGGACTTCAACTCCCAGAATTCCACAGCCAGCATTGCTGGCTGTGGAATTCTGGGAGTTGAAGTCCACATGCCTTAAAATTGTCAAGGTTGAGAAACACTGGTTTAAACTATCAGTCTAAAATCCTATTGAAGCCTCTTTTTCTAACTACCATCTTAGCCATCTCTGTCACTAGAATTAGGGAAATGCTTTTTGTCAACCCATGCCCAGTTCTGATCCTTACCTGCGGCCACGGGAGTCTCAGGAATCTCCTCATACATCCTGAGGGCAAAGGGTTTTTCCGAAAGATCCTGCAGGAACCGGGCTGTGGTTTTACAGAAGCTTTGAAGAGAAAGCCCCATGTACTTCTCCCGGATGAACAATGCTTTGACCACACTTTTAGCAGCATCCAATAGGTCTATGAAGGGCACCTGTATAGGGCAAAAGAAAAGCAGTTTATTCAACTGAGGGGGGTTGTCAAAGCCTCGTTGTGGAAAGTTTCACAGGCTAAAAAACAGAAGGAACACCAGAGAAGCACTTTGAATACCAGAAGGCCTCAACAAAGGTTTTGCATTGTACCAGAGTGACTGTCACGAAAACCAGCTAATAAGGAACATTGCCAAAATGCTTTCTAATATTTTCTCTGTGATCTACTTTTTCTTTACAGGAAGCAGCAGGATTGGAGATCACAGGATTCTTAATCCATGTTTTAGCTCATATGCATGGTTTAATCAACTGAAGCTATTACAACAACTTAATAGTCTACAGACAAAGTTATGATGCAGCCAACTTTATATCTGGCAGGACTGCAAGAAGCCAAGTCAAGTTGGTTGTTCAGCAAAACCCTCATTCACACATACATATTTCTCCAGGGATTTATGGCAAATTGACTTGAGTCTCCAATGGGAGACTTGAGGAAGTTCTCTGTTCATCATTTTATTGTTTAGTACGTTTTAATAACCCTAGCACTGATGAAGTTATCTAAGTTTTGATAATGAAATGTCTGCAAGAAAATAAGCAAGCTCAGAGAGCACCAAAGACCCTCATGCTTTAATAAGTTGTTGTTTTTTGTCTTGTATGCCATCCAGACTCATGTAGCTTGAGTTGGCCACTTGAATGAATGTTCAACAGCTAATAGTTCCAATAAAGCCATTACAAAGACTTATATAACTCATTATGCAAGTAGCAGTGAACAACCCCATCCCCGTTCCTTGTTGCACTGATCTCCATGCTCACAACATGGTTGCCTCAGCAGGACCACCAAGATTCTGGCTTACATAGAAGTGACCAGGGGAGAATTAGGCTCTGAACTACCAATAAATATTGGTAGTCAGTGGACACTGACTCTTCGCTAATATCACCAGTGTAACTGTGAGAGGGAAGGATCTGCTTACTGCTCACCTTCTCAGCTGGGGAAAATATAGCAACATTTGTGGCTGGCTCCAAATTTGAGGTTTCTCTCATTCACTGGCTTCCCTCTCTTTTGCTTTACTTATTTATATATCTGTTTGTTAATTTAAATTTCTCTCCTGTCTTTTCATCAACAAAACACATTTATGAAAAGTAAGCATAAATAAGTTAAAAAATAATTGTTCAAAATGGCAATTCTATCAAACCTTTCCCCCCCCCCCTCTGAAATGTCGGGCAACAAGGCCAGAGCAGCACAGAGGAATCAGTTTAACCCAAGCATAGATAAACAGCTACATCTTAAACTGATCCCGGAAACTTCAAAAGCTTGGCCCCAGCCATAGCTCAATAAAGGGGAGACTTGCCCAGCTGGAGTCCTCAGAAAGCCCTCTTTTGGATGGCTGCATCCCAGATCCCTGGCCGATGTAGCACCTCCGAGAACACATCCTGACTTGAACTTGGTTGAAGGGCAGCAACAGAGTGACTCTATCAAAGCTCCTGGGGAACGTACTTCCCAGAACCCTGCAAGGCCTTGGGTTTTTGTAAAAACAAACAACATTCCAGTTCTCAGCAACAGCAACAGCAGTTTTCCTCTGCATTGCTCTGGAAGTCAACCCAAATCAGCATGGAAGAATATGCAAAACAAAAACCACATGCTTTTGCGGCAGCAGCAGTATGGGTTTTTTTTTTCTTTCTTTCTTCAAATTCATCTCTCAGCCACTAGGAAAAACAATTAAGAGCCAGTAGAATGTTTTTTTAAAGCACTTTGAAGGGATTCTACCCCTTTTAAAATGTTTTTTTAAACCACCAAGGTCTCTAAAGTGAGAAAATTTGCATCTCTTTGCTGAGGTGGGGGAGCAGAACATAGTTTTAAAATAAATAATAGGCACTCAAAAATAACAGAGCTTTTACTGCTGGTCCCAAAGGTGCTTTTCCAAAAGGCAGCTGGACTTTCTTGGCTTTTTCCTTGAAAACATTTCGCTTCACATCCAAGAAGTGTCTTCAGGTCTGATGAAACATCACCCAGTAGCTAGCTCTTTGAATTCTGCGATTTTTCAAGGAATGCATATAATATTTTGGGAACGCAGAAAGCTTTCTGCAATGTGGCTAGCATATCTGTCTACCTAATTTACTACCTTACCCTATTAAATTCTCCATTATAGGAAACTTTAATAAAAAAAAAACCCTGTTGCCTGCAATCCACGTGCTTTATCTTCAACCTATGTTTTCTCCCTAACTCAGAGCAAGGACAGTAGTTCAGCTTTCCCCAATTTAATATCCTCCAGATATTCTGGATTTTAACTCCCACCCGCCTTGACCAAAGTGGCTTAAAATAATGGGAGTTGTCATTAATGCAACAAGCCTCAAGTTGTAGATGGGTATCAGAGACTAGTCGTTTCTGCGGTATTTCCAAATACAGCAGCATTATGTTCTGTAGCAGGAGTAGGCAACTAAGTATCTTTCAGATGTTTTCATCAACAACAATCAGATTATTGATAATGGTGACCAGAGGTTTGGGGGTTGTAGTCAAAGATAGGTGGAGGATGTCAACTTGCCCATCTTTGTGTGAGGGTCTCTGAAAGAGAATCAATGTGTATGTGTTGGGGGAAATGAGAACAATTCCTAAACCAAACAGACTTACCCCACATGTCTCTTCTCCAGAGATGGTGACCCTCTGGAACTCTCTCTCCAAAAATACATCTCGCTCTTTTGGAAGGTAATCTACTAGATCTTCACCCTGTTCTTTATATAATCTGGGGGGAGAAGAAGGGGGGAAAGAGGGAGAATGAAGGAACCACCATAAGGAATAGTCTCTGATCAATTCTGTCAGCTACAGGAGTCCCCTTTTCCAGCAGGCATGTGAAGACACAAAATCGAATGCACAAACATGGGCAACACAGGGACTTTCAGGCGTATCCTCCAATGGCAGCATTCTGAACTATGGAAAGGGGTGAGGAACAGCAGTGGGCAACAAATAGTTTCAGACCTGTGGGCATACAACATTCAGCAGAACTAGTAAAAAAAATGTTCCTGAGGCCCAAATTTACCAGACGCTTGGCTGCCCATTTCTATATTGAACAATCAAACATTTGGTTAAGCAGGGGTTTTCAAACGTTTTCAGGCTGCAAAAATTCTTAGAAAGGAGGCAAACTTCTAGTGGTAAAAAATTGACTGTGCTTGAATGATCTTTCTTTCTTTCTTTCTTTCTTTCTTTCTTTCTTTCTTTTTCTCCATCAAGTTCTGGTAGAACCCCATAATTTCACCAAAAACTGTTTGGAAAAAACCTGATGTAGAGTATCAGTAGAATAGATTTCCCAGGGCAACGACTTATCCTGGCAAAGCTGAAGGAGCTGATCATCTGCCTAAAACAATGAGAAACATCCTACTTGGCTGAGCTTCTGGGTTCTCTAGGACCCAGGCTGCTCAGTCAACCAATGCACAATGAAAGAGGGAGGGGAAAAGGAAAATATAAAACAGAGACAAACAGCTCTATCCACTAGGCCTGCCTTGAAAATAATTGCTTTAAGAAGGACAGGAGGGAAACAGAGCTCAGAAAAGGAACAAGGGAAAGCAACCAATAGTATGAAGTGAGGAATCCCCCACTCACTGGTGTTGAGATTTATGGGACTGGAAGATGCAAAAAATAAAACGGAGGTTTGGTTTAGCCCAGTGGTTCTCAACCTTTTTAATGCCGCGACCCCAACTGGTCGTAAGTCGAGGACTAAACCGGTTGTAAGTCGAGGACTAAACCGGTCGTACGTCGAGGACTAAACCGGTCGTAAGTCGAGGACTACCCAACCGGTCGTAAGTCAAGGACTTTCCCTGCTTGGGAGCGCCATGCATGCGTGGTTCCGCCCCCTGCACCGGCCGAGGCGTAGCTGGCAAGCGGCAGAGACGGAGCAGGCCGACCACCAGCTGGCCCAGCCCAAGGGAGGTAAGGCACCCGCCGGAAAAGGGGGAAAAAATGGCGGACAAAAAAAATGGCGGACAGCCTTGCTTGGCAACCCCCATGAAATGGTCGATCGACCCCAAATGGGGTCCCGACCCACAGGTTGAGAACCACTGGTTTAGCCCAATAATATTTGGTCTGGTTCAAAATAAAATGGTCCCCCTATTTTTCCATCTTAGATAGGCTTTTTTCTCAAAAGAGTTTGCTTAAGTGACACACACAGATAAGCATTTCAATATGGCAGCTGACTTTAGCCTTTCCTTTCCAGAGGGGTCTTTGTTCTAACGTACCAAACTTTTCTTGGGAGGACAAATTCACTTCCGGGAGTAACCACTTCCATTCTGAACTCTGGTTCTATCTGAATCCTCCCAATGTGGTTACTCAGCCTTTCCCCAGCCTGGTGCCCGCTAGAAAGTCCATCATCATCCCAAAACAACAGGATAGCAACATGTTGGGAAAAAATGCCTTAACTTAATGTGGATTAAGGTTTTCATAGCAGTTTGTGGAATTAATTTTAATAGCAACATCCCCAGCGGTGGTACAATTGCATGTGGGATACAGTGTGTGCAGGGGGGACGGAACTTTGCAAAAGAGAAGGTCACTCACTCTGGATCAGTCAAGGTGGGAATAAGGAGAAGAGTCAGCCTGCGGGAAAGTCCCGCACCCACCTCTGAGTCAAAGGCAGAGAGAATTAAGGCCAGGCACTCACTGTAGGTCGGCATCACTGTCAATTTTCAGGAAGTCCTGTTTGGCTCTGAGTAAAATGTCAGGTTCTAGTCTGAGGACAAATGGGAAGTGGAGGCCAAGGCCAAGAAAAGGACAAACAGTCAGAGAGGGGAGAAAGAAAGAGGAAGAGGAAATGGTAAAGAAGATGAGGAGAAAAAGAAAAACACTGGCATTAATGCAGAAACCAATATCAGAAATGGCAGACACTATACAGCAATATACTAGCAATGGGATCCAAAAGAGAATGAATGTAAGAGGTCCATGTAAAATACCATGACTACGCTCTGGTTTGGCTAGTAAAAAAGCACTGCTGGTTCCCACATAATCGTTTCCCTTTATTTGAATTTCCTTCCCTCCTCCTCTTTGATTACTACCAGCCAGTTTGTTTTCCAAACCAATCCTAAACCCTCTACCCAAACCCCTTTCACAGGGTCTGCCTTTAAGAGATATAGGCAGGTAAATAGCTTAACTACTTTCCTCTTTCCTGGGATAAACTCATTATACACATATGACCCATATAATGCCCCTTTACAACTGAAGATCAAAAACTTTTGGGACAGTGGGAATATTTTCACTGGAAGAGAAGGAATCCGTTATCTCCAATATTGCTCTAATAAAAGGAAGTCCTACACCCTCCTTAAGAAGTTATTTTCCTGGATCTCTGTTTGTGCTTCTTCTCTAAAAGTCTGCTTTTCCTAGATTGCCACAACATCCCCCACTGGGCATTTTTGGGAGCTGAAAAACTGGGCTTCTAGAATAATGTTTTTCCCAGCGAGTCGACTGCCTTCTAACTGTTCAACAGAACTCACATGCATTAATCTCTACAGCAAACCATGTTCTGCCTATTGTCTTCCTTCTCCCTAAGTTTTTTCCTTCCAATGGATCTTTCCTTCTGTCTCACCTCTGCAATTCCCTCTTCCTTCTTCAGAGAATCACAAGTGCACCACTGGTTGCCAGGCATCAGGCAGGCAAACAGGGAACTGGTACCTTCCATTTCCTCTGCCTAAACAATGTCCCCCCTCATACTGAGGCCCTGGCTTGAACCACTGAAGAAATAGCTCTGATACTTTGCAGCCCTTCACAAGTGAGATTCTGATTAGAAGTAAACATCTGCAGGATCCTAATGGCCAAATATGCCATTATTCCACCATGCTGTTTCCTCTTCCTGTTCTGGTCTCTAAGGGACTATAGGAAAGTACAGCAAGATGGAGGTAGATAAAACCCAGATATTTTCTGCATGCTGTAAGGTTGCTAGTTGCTAAAGAATCTTACCAGTGAAAATCTAACAGTAAGAAAACTGTGTGCAGGGCAAGCAAAGTGTAACAATATCAGCCACACACATATATGCACATAGACACACAGTCATGCCACTGACAGATGACTATATGAACGCTTCTCTTGACATGATGGTTACTATCACTGCAGAAGTAGAAGCAATGAAATGACATTCCTGGATATTTCCAAAGTCTCTATCACACTTTTTCTAGACCAGGGGTGTCAAACTGCCGGCCTGCGGACCGGATGCGTCTCGCTAAAACTGCGCCCACCCCATTGCCAGAAATGGAGAAAAAGTCATGATACGTCGCGATATGTCACATGACGTTACGAGTTTGACACCCCTGTTCTAGACTTTAAATAATCCATTTGAAAAAAATCCATTTAATTTCTTCCCATCTTTTCCAGTTTCAAATATTCTTACCATCCTGTTCTTTTTTCCCCAAAACTCCAGTGAAATGTTCCATCCTGCTCTTGAAATATCAAAAGGAGTTAGGAGAAGCTAGGAAAAGTCCAAAAAACATTGGCAACTTACTTCACATCCTGGCTTATCTGCCGCTCCAACCGTTGGCGCCTCTCTTCTAGCTGTTCAATGGGGCTGTCTTCTGGAAATTCATAGGGAGCACTGCGCATTTCACTCTCAGCCAATGAGTGACAAAACAACTCCTGCAAGCATAGCAGCACAGTGCTACTGGAATATCCATACAGGTGTGCATGCAACTTCAATGAAGGTCTTAATCATTCTATGAGGTTAGATAGGATGGGCAGGCTCCTAGTCCCTCCCCTTAAACATTGCCACCTTAAGGGAACCAAAAAGCATGCCTTTTCTGTGGCAGCCCCTGCCTTATAAACACTCCTCAGGACTCTATGCTCCTAGCCTTCCAACAAGCAGTGAAGACTTGGCTCCCCCTGCCAAACCCTTGTGCTGGGATAGGATGAGGGGACAGCATGTTAGAAGCTTGACTTGGCACCAGGTTTTTTTTTTAGTATTTATGATTTTATTAGTTTTAATATGGTTTTTATGTGGTTTTAATTCTTTATTTGGAGCTATCCAGAATTTGGTATAAGACGGGCAGCCACAGGTAGTTCTTGAGTTACCATAATGGAACCTGTCCATTACAGTTGTAAGTTGGGATAACCATAAATCAGGTCACCCATGTAACTGGCCTAATTTTATGATCTTTTTTGTGGTGGTTGTTAAGCAAATGCCATGGCTGTTAAATAAAGCAATGGTTTGCTATAGGCCAGTGTTGCCAAAAATCGGAAGTAAACACTGGTTTTTGGCAAAATGGTTGTAAAATGCTGTCACATGACTATGGGAAGTTCACGTGATTGAAGGGAGTGGGTAGCTGTCAGAATTCAAATCTGGGTCGTAAGGAACCTTTGGGGGAGCTGTCGTAACTTTAAACAGTCATTAAGCAACCAATCGTAGGTCAAGGACTACCTGTATATAAATGTTTTAAATAAATAAGGGAAGCAAATTTCTATTATGCGTAAGAAACAACCATCTGAGGAGTCCATTAAAGGCTGTTCTGGGACAATCTGCCAGGACTAGAATCTCATGTCAACATCAGTGAAAGTTCTGCTGCTCAGTGGATTAGAAAACTATAACATGATGTACCCTTGATTAGGATAGTAATTTACATTGAGGTCATAACTGTAGTAATCTAAAATTGTTCCAGTGTTGGCTGTTGGATGAATCTTATAACTGCTGCTTCTCATTGTTCAGGTCATCAAAGAACACATCAATGATTAATAAAGTCAAAGCCACACCCAGGAGCATACCTTATCCAGTATATTTTAGACACACTAATCTGTCAACATCAAGGAACTGCCAAGTAAACAAGCTCTTACTTGCTTCCTATGAAAGTAAGGCAGAAGCTACATAACCTAACACAGTGTTTCTCAATCTTCCCAACTTGAAAGATGAGGTGACTTTAACTCCCAGAATCCCCCAGCTAGCATTCGCTAACATTTCCCACTCTCCACCAAGATGTGAAGCCTGAGAAACACTATACTACAGTGTAGTGCAGTGATGGCGAACCTTTTAGAGACCGAGTGCCCAAACTGCAACCCAAAACCCACTTATGTATTGCGAAGTGCCAGGGGGTGCCCTCAGGGGGGTGGGGGCGGGTGTGGCCATGGGTGGGCGTGGCTGCGGTGGTCACAGCAGACGGAGTGGGCGTGGCCGGGATGGGCATGGCCACCCTGATGTTGCTCGTGGGGGGGTGTCTGTGGGGGCTGGGCAGGATTGGGGGAGATCCAGGGGGTCTCTGGTGGGTGGGCGGTGGGCAGGAGGCTCGTCCTGCGAGGTGAGGCAGGGGGTAGGGCGGGGGTGTCATTGCTGCAGGGCAAGGTGAGGCAGGGGCAGCTGCTGCCTGACACCATCAGCCCCCACACACAGATGCCAGCGAGCGCATGGGGGGGCGTGCTCTACTGCCTCTACTCAAGCTTGCTAGCCAGCTGCTTCGCCTCCTTTGTGCTGGATGGGGCTGCTGCTCCGGGCGCCAGCGGTGGCCTAATGGACCTGCACAAGCTGGCGGCGGTGGCAGCAGTGGCAGGCGTGCCCACAGAGAGGGCTCTGAGTGCCGCCTCTGGCACACGTGCCATAGGTTCGCCATCACTGGTGTAGTGTATGAAGCCTATCCAACTTGTCAAAAAAACCCTCATGACCAGGCTGCTTAGTGACGGCAATTCCGATAATCCCAATTGCTGTCTGTCCTGAGTGATGACTGCACGGCTCACTGAAATAGGTCATCATGTGATCATGACTTGCAAATTTTTGTCAGCTTTTCTTTGTCAGAAGCCAGCAGGGAAGTTCACAATTGTGAGCCAGGTGACAGCCGTTAATACAAGGAGCAATCTTAACTACCATTCATTCAGCACCATTGTAAGTTTACTGAATGAGTGGCTGTTAAATGAGGACCACCTGTATTAGATTACAATCCTATCACCCCTCCAGTGGCTGGCTTCTGGCGCATACTTTGGGGAGTTCAGAGTAGAAGGTGAACGGGCAAAAAACCCTTGTTCTGCTTTTATTTCTGGGATCCAAAAATAAGTTGCTTCAAGAGCAATTCTTTACTAAGAGACTTTAAATCTATTTTCTCCAGTCAACCCTTCTCTCCTATAAATGCTAGAGAACCACATGGATTCAAAACAATTTTCTCCAAATAGAATGACAAATGGTCTTTTTTTTTTAATATTAAGGAAAACAACCCAAGAAAAATTGCATGACTTTAACATGTTCGTTTTACAGCCTTTCTTCTACAGTGAACAGTGCACCTGCACACACAACTGGTGAGGAATAAGCAGATCTACCTCAGCAAGCTCTTTGTACTTGCCATCCATGGAGGTCCGTAGGTCAACAGGAAAATGCTTCAGGCAGTGGGAAGGCCCTGGGAGGGAACGTGCAGGCTGCAACTGCCGGGACCGCGGCCCTCCGTGGATCTCTGTGGATGCAAGGAGGATGGGAATCAGGCAGACAGGAAAAGCTACTAGGTCTGAGAAGCAAGAGGAACGAGCCAAATATTAATAACATCCTCTTTCTCCTTAGATCATACACAAACTTGCAATATTAGTTTATTCAGATTCATTTGCAGATCTTGGAAGTTGGCAGATTTTCACTGAATTACTGTTACTGCAAGACAATTCGCTTTTCCATAAATACCATCCCAGTCCGGTTGGCACATTTAAAGGAAAGGGACTTTAGCTTACAGAAGGTGTATCACACATACCCCTTTGTTCACCAATTCAATGTTCTCCCATGTTAGCCTTAGAAATCAGTTCAGAACTGCTAACTATGCACAAGGGGGGGGGGAGGAGAGCATTCCACAATGTATTTTAGAAATGTCCAACATTAGTTCCTTCAGCTCTTCCTCCTTAAAAGAGAAACAGGCTTGTTATTTGTGAATAGTTTCCAAAAACTATTTCTATCTTCATGCTATGAAAAATATGCTGTTGGGACTCATACCGGTCTCTGGTCTGATAGACATATGATACTAATGACAATTTTAATACTCAAAATGGTTAGGAGGTAAGTGTGACTAGTAATGAATAGCTATTAAAAACAAATATGACATCTGTGTGAAGCATGCCTGGTTTTGTTTTTCATTTCTGGCTTCATATTTCTCAATGCAGGAACCCATGCCAAATTTGCTTGTTACAGACTGAGTCCATGTTAAAAATAAGAAATAACTTCCTAAAAGAAGTGGAGTCCTTTACCTTCTCTGAGCCTAGTTGTTTGCTTGCAAATATTTCATCACATGACTAAAGAGCAACATCTGTGCTACTCAGTGTGAAGTTTTTTCCCTGTTTACTGTATATATAATAGTTTGCCCTGCCAGTGTTAGTAAGGGTATGATTGTCTGTTTGGTAGTTCCTTGATTAGGGTATTGTTTTCTGCTTGATAGTCTGGTGTTAATCCCTGCTTATCTGTGTATAAGCTTCTGGAGATATGTTCTGGTCTTTTTGTTTCCTTCTTACATTTTTATTGACTAGGTATCTATTGATGATTGATTTGTCTGAATGCCAAGCTCCTAGGAATTCCCTAGCATTTTGGATTTAGCTTGGTCTAAGATGCTCTCAGTTTCCCCCTCAAACTATGGCTGAGTCTATGTATTGTATGATCAAGGAGTTTTCATTGTCTTCTGAGTGCGAGTGAATTCTTACACTGCATGTTGTAGATGACCTCTGTTTTTTGTCTTCTTGGAGTCTTTTGATTTACTTAACATGTTTTGGAGGGCTTTTATTGGTTTGTGTACTATGGTGATGCCATGTGTTGTAATAATCTGTTGGTTGTTTCTGAGATAATAATAATAATGATGATGATGATAATGATGATGATGATGATGATGTTGGAAGGGACCTTGGAGATCATGTAGTCCAATCCCCTGCTCAGGCAGGAAACCCTTCACCACTTCAGACAAATGGCTGTCCAGTCTCTTCTTAAAAACTTCCAGTGTTGGAGCATTCACCACTTCTGGAGGCAAGTTGTTCCATTGGTTAATTGTTCTAACTGTCAGGAAGTTTCTCCTTAGTTCTAGGTTGCTTCTCTCCTTGATTAGTTTCCGTCCATTGCTTCTTGTCCTGTCTTCAGGTGCTTTGGAGAATAGCTTGACTCCCTCTTCTCTGTGGCAGCCCCTGAGATATCATATCATCCCTCGTTCTCTTCATTAAGACATACTCAATTCTAGCAACCGTTCCTTATATATTTTAGCTTCCAGTCCCCTGATCATCTTTGTTGCTCTTCTCTGTACTATTTCTATAGTCTCAACATCTTTTTACATTGTGGTGACCAAAACTGGATGCAGTATTCCAAGTGTGGCCTTACCAAGGCATTATAAAGTGATATTAACACTTTGCATGATCTTGATTTTATCCGTTAATGCAGCCTAGCATTATGTTGGCTGTTTTGGCAGCTGCAGCATACTGCTGGCTCAGATGTTTTTGATGTGTGGTAGTGTTGTTCTTTACATAGCCTGTGTTGGTGGTGCTTTAGTGAATTAAGTGATCAGCTACTTTTTGATAAAGCTGGAAGTCTGTTTCCTTTTTCTGGCATTCTGGGTTGCCACAATGCATTTATATTCATTTGAATAATGTTCTCACAGCTCCTCTTATGAAAGATTGGGTTGTTACGGTACTTTAGTAATGGGGCAATTGGTTAGTGTAGGTTGTTTTCCAATAGATTTCTTTTTCTAATTTGCTGTCTGATGATGAAGATAAGGAGGGCAGTGTGTTATTAGCTTTTTTTCTTCCCTTCTGAATTTTATTCCTTTGAGGCTATTGCTGATTGTTTTCATGTGACTTCTTTAATCGTTCCATCTTTATCATGATGTCAAGCTGTTCATCTACATACCGGATTTATACTTTTGGTTGTATGTATGGCAGAGCTATATCTTCTAGATCAGCGGTTCTCAACCTATGGGTCGTGACCCCATTTGGGGTTGATCGATCATTTCACGGGGGTCGCCAAGCAAGGCTGTCCGCCATTTTTCCCCCTTTTCCGGCGGGTGCCTTACCTCCCTTGGGCTGGGCCAGCTGGTGGTCAGCCTGCTCCGTCTCTGCCGCTTGCCAGCTACGCCTCGGCTGGCGCAGGGGGCGGAACCACGCATGCGTGGTGCTCCCGGGCAGGGAAAGTCCTCGACTTACGACCAGTTTGGTAGTCCTCGACTTATGACCGGTTGAGTCCTTGACTTACGACTGGTTTAGTCCTCGACTTACGACCTGTTTAGTCCTCGACTTACGACCAGTTGGGGGTCGCGGCATTAAAAAGGTTGAGAACCACTGTTCTAGATGCTGCTGTAAGTTCTGACAGTGGTGATCACACAGGTGGTCTTCTAATTTTTTGTCCATCTAACTGAAAGTACTGAGGCAGAGGTTGTTGAGGACCATGATTTTGGGTATTTCAATCTTATATATTGGCTAGGTCGGATATGTTGTGTAGTACTGTTGCTATGGATTCTTTCACTAGTACTGGATGTATGAACATAAAGAGTGCTGTCACTTTGAATGAAACCATAATTTCATCTTCCTCAGTTTTTAGGTCTTTCACTTTCTGGATGCACTATATTTTCTGACAGCATTTTATTTTCTAAAGGCATTTTGATTTTTTGAAAGAGCATAAATAAACAACCAAGTTCAGAGAGCACAAGGACTCCACAGTTCAACCCTGAGCTACTTATAATCTCTTCTATTGGTCCTAAAAGAAGTGCTATCTCTACCTAGATCAGATTTTTTCCATCTGTCCCTAAGGACCCATCATTAGAAATAAAATAAACTCCAAAATCAAATGACAGTTGTCCATGAATATATCTCTCTCCATGAGCCTGTCAACATTTGGAAACCATCTTAATAACCAACTTCCTCTGTTGGCTGCAGCAGCACTCAGATACCAGACAGAAAGCCCCAGATTTTTAACCTTTACATGTTATGTAATCTGGAAATCTCCCTCCTAATAATGAGAAGAGCCTTCCGCATAGTTCTTCCACATGAAAGAATCTCATTTCTTTCACTATATGATCATGCACTATTTTTGTAGATAGCATAAAATGCATAAGCCTCACCTGTTCAATAGAGCCCTGTGAGTGTTAGGCAAGTCACCGCTATTCCCCTCCCCAAGGGAAAGAAATGGACTATTGTCAGAAATGGACTATTGTCAGATAATAGTGAATGATGTAAGCCAAGAAGGGATTTCACAGTCTTCTCCACAATGGAAACCCACCCCATAGTTATTATGTTATTATTATTATTTTATTATTATAATAATAATAATAATAGTTATTATGTTGCCATCTTATCCCAAATATACAGTTAACAATACCAAGGCTGATATTCAAATGCAGGGGAAATAATCATCAAATGAGTTTAGTGTTTATTGAAACACATACACAAAACTGGCACTTTGTACCTGAGTTTCCCTTGGGTACACTTGGGAAATGCCAACAATGAACTAAAAAGGTTTGCAACCAGGTATGGAAAGGGGCTTTTCACAGGATATGGCCATCCAGATTGTAATGGGGAAAACCATTACTGCTTCTCTCAAAGTAGAAAGTTCTAATTTCTGCCATGCTTGGTTAAGACATTTCTCAACTTCAGCAACTTTTAAGTTGTCTGGACATCAACACTCAGAATTTCCCAGTCAAGTCATTTTGAGAGTCATAGCCCACATATCCTAAAGCTGCTTAGGTTGAGAAACACTGGATTAGTAGTAGAATTTCCTATAGGTCTTCTGGCAGTGATAAGGACAAGAGAATGCTACTGAAGGTGCCAGGCAAGCGAAACAGGCATATTTTTTTTATCACTTTCAATATAGTACACAACTGCCTCTTTGCAGTCAGGGAAAAGCCTTCGCAGCCAAGACTCAAAAGCCCCAAATCCTATCCTGCTGGGTTTCACTAGTACACAACTAATACGTCAGTTTGGAAATCAGTATCTTAGCTGTCTTCCAGAGACACTGAACGAACAAACATCATCTGTCCTGTTAAAAAGAACCTGGCAAAACCACCCTATATAGACTGCAGAGGCCAAGAGCAAAACCTCAGGAGAAATCAGCCAGCCTTATCCTGGGCTTCAGGGACAACATCACAAGAAAGCATTGCTCCCAAAGTCCATTTTGTTGTGCTTTCAAACCTCAGGCCTTCATTCTTTAATGAGAGCTGCTGCCTGCAGATCAGACCTTTCCTCTCTGCTGCTGCTGCTGCAACAGAACAGCCACTCCTAGCTCAGAGGCACGGGCAGGGGTGGGTGTCAGTGGTGCTGGAGAAATCTACAGAGAGATGGCCAAGAGTAATTTCTTTCTCCAACTCCCTCTGCACAATGGGGGGACCAGTAAGTAGTAAAAAAACAGAGAACCACCAGCATCGACTACATCTCCTTTTGTTGTAGCTTTTCATGCCGTAGAATGTATATGGACCTCAATGTTCCTAAAATAAAGCAAATTAAAATATATGGAGGCCAAAGGAAAGGGATTGAATGGAAGGCAGGGGGACTCAACACATAAGAAACAAATTTCGAGTCCCAACCACAACTCTATGGGTCACAGAATACACTACGCACCACAATATCACACCCATGTAGAGATGCACATTTCTCTTTCAACGGCTTCCTCAGCACCATTTTTCCACGCTACCAAAATATCCCAGCTGATGTTATCTACAGTCCTTCAAAGGAAAATAACTCTCTCCAATTGGAGCCCAAAATTGAATGTATCAACCTCAGCACCCCAAATTCTCAGAATGGGCACTATTAAGGCACCCATTAGAAAGAAAGGTGGTGCATCTAAACAGAGGTTAGATGTCTTAAATCTGTGATGTTAATACTGAGAAGGAACAAAAGCACAGAAATTATTGCCCAGCCCATTCACTAGCTGCATCCAGGCTCCATTTAAAAGTGATTCTTTTTCCTAGCAGGGAGCTTAATGCTACTATTCAGTTCCAGGTTTTTAAAAAATTGCTTGTAGTTGCATTGTTCTCTTTAAGATGCTCTAAACCAGGGGTCCTCAACCATGGCAACTTTAAGACTTGTGGACTTCAACTCCCAGAATTCCTCAGCCAGCTGAGGAATGTCTGGCTGAGGAATTCTGGGAGTTGAAATCCACAAGTCATAAAAGTTTGAAGACCCCTGGTCTAACACCTTAACTACCATACCACACTTCCTTCACGTATGTCCTCTTTTCACATTAAAATGTTTACCGTGGATAAATAGTGTCCAATGGCAGCTAATAGTTCCAGAAGAGCCAAGGGTTGATATAATATATTATTTCTATCTATTTTGTCCCTTTCTTTTTTTTTGGGGGGGGGGGAGGAATGTTAACTGTGATATAGAGCTGTGTCTCCACTGAAACTATGGTTTTCAGATAACTTCTAGCCTGGACTCTAAAACCAACTCCAGTTAATTTTGGCGCAGATGCAAAGACTGCTTTTTAGGTAAATCTAAGAGGAAGGGAAAAAAAGAGGAAGAAAATGGATCGGCCACACAAGACAGAAATTAAGACTTTAAACCAGATCATGCTGGGAGTGTGAATATTCTAACTCCATTAGCCTTACAGCAGTGGTTCTCAACCTTTTTAATGCCGCGACCCCCAACCGGTCGTAAGTCGAGGACTAAACCGGTCGTAAGTCGAGGACTAAACCGGTCGTAAGTCGAGGACTACCCAACCGGTCGTAAGTCGAGGACTTCCCCTGCCCGGGAGCNCGCCCCCTGCGCCGGCCGAGGCGTAGCTGGCAAGCGGCAGAGACGGAGCAGGCCGACCACCAGCTGGCCCAGCCCAAGGGAGGTAAGGCACCCGCCGGAAAAGGGGAAAAAAATGGCGGACAGCCTTGCTTGGCGACCCCCGTGAAATGGTCGATCGACCCCAAATGGGGTCGCGACCCATAGGTTGAGAACCGCTGCCTTACAGGCAAAGCAATCCCAGAATGACCATATGAATGAATTGAAATTGGAGTTGGAAGTGACAACCTGAAGTTGTAAAAGATAATAGCAAGAAGGGGAATGGTGGGGGGAAAGATTCAAAGGCAGGGAAAATATATACTAGTGCAATGATGGCAAACCTTTTAGAGACTGAGTGCCCAAACTGCAACCCAAAACCCACTTATTTATCACTGGGTGCCAGGTAGGCGTGGCCCACTGGGTGGGCGTGGCTGTGGTGGTCATGGCAGATTGGGTGGGTGTGGCCAAGGTGGGCGTGGTCACCTCGATGTTGCTCGTGGGGAGGGACACCTGTGGGGGCCGGGCAGGGTTGGGGGAGATCCAGGGGGTCTCTGGCAGACGGGGCAGTGGGCAGGAGGCTCGTCCTGTGGGGTGAGGTGAGGCAGGGCGGGGGTGCCATTGTCACAGGGCAAGGTGAGGCAGGGGCCAGGGCGGCTGCTGCCTAACACCATCGACCCCCACACACAAAGGCCAGCGAGCGCTGGCCCCTCGACCAGCGCACTCTGGGGTTCCACAGCCCACTGCCAGCAGTTCAGAGAAGCCGCCTCTGAGCTGGACGGATGGCCGACAGCTGAAGAGGCGATGCAGTGGGTCGTGCCCGGGAAAAAGAGAGCATACGAGGCCAGGAGGGATGGGACGGGGGAGAGGGAAACCAGCTGTGCCGGGATGCATCTGGCCACGTGGGACCTCAGCGAGTTAGCGGACAGCTGGTTGAAGAGGGACGGTTGCCATCTCCCAGGCATGGCGCGCGTGCCCACAGAGAGGGCTCTGAGTGCCACCTCTGGCACCCATGCCATAGGTTCACCACCACTGTACTAGTGGAACTGGGTAACCTCTGCCAAATTCTTCACATGGCACTGAAACCCGTGGTCAAGAGGTAGGTAGCACTTTACAGCTTTGTAATTAATCATAGGAGCCATCTTTTTGAGTAATAACCCAATAAACAACATTTTATCCAGAGTCATTCATTTTCTTTCTCTGTCTCTTTCTTTCTTTCTTTCTTTCTTTCTTTCTCTTTCTTTCTTTCTTTCTTTTTTTTCTTTCTTTCTTTCTTTCTTTCTTTCTTCTCATTTCATTTCATTTCATTTACCAATTTATATAGCTGCCCATCTCACAAACCAGAGACTCTGGGCAGCATACAACAGAGTCGGCTATTGTCAAGTAGTCACCTCATAAAAGGATTGCAGACTACCTTACCTTTTTTCCCATTTGCCAAGCTATACATCTCTGCCCTTTCAGAGGCTATTAGTGCAGGCATTCAAGAAACATTCAGTTTGTGATAAATATGCACCGCCCATTCTGGCACTCCTTGGTTGACTTCTGCCATCATACACTGCTCATGTGCTATACTTGTTAAGGTCTCCAAGCAATTACTCTCTGTAGTACTGGTCATGACCCACCCAAGTCAGGTATTCTCCAAATGTTCATTTCCTTTTTACGCCCTTTTTGGTCATCACTCAAATATACGATTCTAAACATGTATTAGTAATTAGTAATAATTGCATATGTTAATAAACATTTAAGGAAGTTCATTAATGAGCTGAAAGGTTGGAAATT
>NW_015387576.1:121598-203470 GCF_001527695.2 Protobothrops mucrosquamatus
GTTCTAAAATCAAATTAAATAACAGGCCTGCTCTAAAAATACCCCATGCAAAACCCCCACTAAAACATAATCAAACTACGCCAGGCCGGCCGCACGGAATAGATGGGCCTTCAGGGCTCGGCGAAAAAGGCGCAGGTCCGCAACTGTACGTAGGTCGGGGGGTAGGTCATTCCAGAGGGCAGGAGCTGCCACAGAGAAGTGTGAGATAGGTGGCTATACAAATACGACAGAATAAACAAACAAATAAATAAATAGGACCAGGAAGTTTCGACTGCACCCTAGAAACAGCTGCGGATCAGTGGATGAGATGAGATAATTTTTGAACGGGCAGATTTTCCATGCTTTCTGTTTTAAAACGGCTTAAACCCTACTGCTATTAGTAGCCTATTCCTCAGAGCTTCAAGTAACCCCATTCCTACTCTCTTACCAAACCACAGAACAGGTTTTGCTAGCACCACACTCACCCGGAACAGTGGGGCAACGCAGGAACAACTAGTTTGGCCACTGAGCTTATTCATTTCTGAGTCTACTGAAGACACAGGAGAATTCGATGAGCCCACACAAGCCTCACTTCAGGGTGGGTGATCACAGGAGACACCAGACATCAAATTTTGTTTATAGCCCTCACATTATTCCAGGTTCCTAAGTCCAGCTTAAGCCAAAGCATTACAGTGGGTATATGGCAGGAAGAAACATTTGCAGGGGCCAACCCCCCCCCCAACTCTTGATCCAAGCACAGGCCAAGTAGAGATAAACTCCATCATGCCTTATTAATGACCGTCACATGGCTTCCCTAATATGATCTCTGTGTACACTGCAAATAGCCAATTCATTAAGAGAAACCAGCAGGGCTGAGGAAGGGCTGCGCCAATTATCAGGAGAAAGCTTGGCAGCTCTATCAAAGCCAGCATCTGTCTTGATCTCTCATGAGGGGCCCAGTCAAGTACAGCTGGTCCTGTGAGCTTCAAGGACAGCCTGAGCAACACAGATTTCCCACAGCTCCCAGTCTGCCCCCATTCACAGCAGCTTCAGGCTGAGGCTTCACATTGGCCGAGCAGTCTCCCAATTGAAAAGCACTGATTCTAAGCCCAGACTGCCAACAGAGCTACGCCCATGTAATTTTGCAGAAAAAAATGGAGGGGGGGATTTTTAAACCTTGCTCTACATATTTGCCCTCAAACAGCTTAGAGAAATGAAGACATAGGATTCTAATTTCACTTCCTGCTGTATCCGCAGCATGATTAATTCCAGCCTTCCTCTCCCTGTTGTCCTCTAGACCAGGATTTCCCAACCTTGGCAACTTTAAGATGGGTGGACTTCAACAGTCAGAATTTCTGGAATTCTACCCATGTTAAAGTTGCCACGGTTGAGAAACACTGCTCTAGACAATTAACATGTTGACTGGGAATTCCGGGAGCTGCAGCAGCCCACCAGTTTGGGAAAGAACCATCTCTTCTTAAATTCACATTAGCTAGAAATTCTGGGAATTATGGTCCTAATACATGTGGAAGGCATTAAATTGGAGAAGGCTGACCATATTGTACAGTGTCAACTTCCTGTTTTATGAAGAAATGCCTTCACCGAGATTTTAACTATACTGTAGATACTAGATCAATTGTTATATTCATCTTGCATTGCTTTTCATGGCATTCTTTTGAAAATCCTAAGTAGCTAATAGAGATACAATTGTGAGATTTCTCAAGAAATTATTGTGACATCCAGAGACATACTGCATCCCATTTAAATGTTATTATACATTCTTCTTGTTTCATGCTGTCCCATCCCCCCCTCCACACACACACACATCAGAGGAGTTGTGTTTCCTAAAAAATAAAAAAAAGCTTTTTTTGTGAAGTGAAAGAGCATGATATTATTCTCCCAGTGTTCTGCTACAGAATACTATTTTGGCTTCTCTGCAGGGGGAAAAGGGATATTCTATCAGTTTAGAGAGCTACAATTTCTTTGTGAAGAACTACCAGGTAAAAAGGTTTTTCAGAGTAATATTTGATCTTCCTTGAAACAGATTTTCTTAAAGACTATAATTCTGAAAAAAATTAAAGTATTCTATTTTAAAATTATATGCCTTAAATATATAAATCAATGTGGATTTAAATGTGGTTAGCAATTATTTCTGAAAAGACCTAAAATCAAGGGAGTGTTCTGGTAGTGGTTATTTTTACATTTTTTTCTTCTATTTAAAATCTGAACATGCTTTTTGTTAAACAGGAAGGGACAGAAGCATCTCATTCCTTATGAACTTTCGTTTCTCTCCAAGACCAGAAATCATTAATCTTGTAACCCAACTGATAGTAAGATAAGGACCAAGAATAAAACCTTTCTTGACAGCTATGCTGTCTTATTCACAGAACACAGAATTCTCAAATACATCTCCAGACCGCTATTGTTTATTTAGATTTTCCTACTAATGTAACCTTTTCATTTAACTGAAAAATAATCCACTACTAAGTGCAAGGTAGTAATTTTTTCCATTGGTATAAAAATGCTGAAAGCACAAAACGATGTACCTGTTTGGAAGCTTCTTTTTCTGTGAGTTGATATTTATTTCAGGTTGCAGTGCCATTCTGTGCTGTACAGAGCAAGTCCATTCTCTAACTCAAGACAAGCTCTTGAGTTAAAAAGCAGGTAGCATCCCCACTGAACATACCCATTTCCATTTCTATGTAAGCAAATGTTATGTCTGGATATAAGCCATGATTTTCTTATTACTGCTCCATTCAATTTTATGTATTACCCATACAATTTTATTGTAATCAAAATGTCACTATTCCAAGGATGAGACATTCTTAAACTGTACAAAAACAAGCTATCTTTATTTTTTAAAAGACAACACTGACAGATATCTTGCCAGTAATACCCTGCTCTTCTTGCTCAAAAACATTTTTTAAGAGTTACGAGAAAAGTAGCTTTGGCTATAAAAGTTAGCTGGGGGGAAAAACAGAAGACAAATTTGAAATTGACTAGAAAATCAAACAGGCTTTTTTTTTTCTTAGCTTTGTTGCAAAAAAAAAAAAAGTCAAGAAAAGCCATCATCATTAAAGTTTACTCCGAAGATTGCAATCGACTTGGAAGAAGAATCAATCCTAACAAAAATTAAGCACAAAACAAAGAACTAATATGGTATTAACAACTGTCCTTTTGGGAAGAGATGATTCTAACTCAGAAACCAAAGAGGAACCCACTAGTTTTCTCAATTGCATGGGATTTTCTGCATGGAAAAGAGAAAGAAAATGCATTCTGTACAAAAATGCATGGATAGTTATGGTCAACTCTAAGAGCTATGTCTTGAAGTCCCCCCCACAAACTTTCTCCAGAAGGAGATAAACAAATTTGCCCAAACTAGGTTGGTAAATGGAAGCACCTTGAATGATGAATTTGTAGAACTGTTAAGAGATTTTACCAAAATCTCTCTTCCCAGTTCTTTGAAACAAATTCCCCTTCTCAGCATAAACTCCAATATACCTAAATAGCAAAGAGAGAACTTGCCTATTTCTCCAATAACTATCAGGCATTTACTTCCAGCAGCAATATGAACAAATTTTTCCTTCCTATTTTGTCAAAAACTTTACAGGCATCTCCACCACCACCATCACCCACTGCACAGATATTGTCACTTCAGTTTTGCAACAGACGGACTTGTCAAGCATCTCTTAACTCCGGACCAATGGAAAGCTTCACTGGCTCAAGTCATTTAGGCTCCCTAGGAAAAAAAGGGAAGGGAAAAAGAGGTTGCAAGCATTTACAGACCTGGCAATATCAGGACCTCACTAGACAGCTCTTTCCACCTGGAAACCAAGAAGCTGAGAAATTAATCAAGGGGCATCCATTGTCTTCTATCTAATCATGGGCCAAGAGATCTCCAGGATATACCTGGGGCGATAGAGGAGGAAGCTACAGTCACTGTGGCCAGTATTTCATATGAAATAGTCTCTCGGTCTGAGCTACAATCCCATAGGATTCCAGACTCAGAGCCGGCTTGGGCTGTACCAATCACAGCTACATAGGGGGAGAGGGAGGAGACAGTCCCAAAATTGCAGCCACTGCCAAGAGACAGGCAGAGTAAGAGACAACTGAAAGAAGCCACCAATGGTCAGCCAGCCAAGCTAATCTCAAAGTAAGGAAGAATTAACCCTTCAAGAACCAGAGAGGGTTATGGTTCTCTTTCAGGCTCTCTCTCTCTCTCTGTTTCTCAACTCTACAGTGGAGTTCCAATGCATCGGGATTTCCAAAAGTAAAAGCACACAGCACCACATACCGGTCATTTGACGCTAGTAAGAAAAAAGGTGAGCCTCAAAAAAAAAAAAAAAGCTGTTCTGACTTTAAGCACATGTCCATGGGTCTGTGTGCACACACATGCAATTGAAATAAAAGCAAACGAATCTGCTTTCGTTTTCTTGAGAAATGTTAAAAGCAGTCTAATATATTCTTTGCCATGCAGTTTTCACTTTTCAACTGTGTGATATTCAGTCCTACCTCCTAAGCCCATTCCAGATAGAACCCAAAAGCCTAAAGCAGACACTAAAACATTCCAACAAGCCACTTCTAATCATCGGGCATTGTTACTTCCCAAGCTATATTGCATTATCTAACTTACAGAGCTACCATACTATAATCTTTTCAAATATGTTAAGCCAATGGAGAACTGAAACTGATTGGGTTTTAAGATAGGACGGGGAGAGAAAAAAAGCAAAAATTTGCGCAGAATAGAAGCAGATTGAGGGTGGCAGCAGGGCAAGCTTTATTTCCAAGAGCTTTAGTCACTGAATATTTATCAACAATGACCTCCGAGAAGCAACTGACTCCTCCCACTTCTCTAGATGTCACGGAAGTCTCTTTCTCTGCTGTCCCAGATATAAAAGGCCTGGAGTGTCACAGTCACAAGCCTGTCTTCTCGCTTCCTGGTCTTCAAAGGCAGCAGAGTTGAAAACCCTCCCAAGCAAATTCTATGTGGAAGTTTACAGGAATGCCCTGATGATGTTCACATGGGCACACATGAGCTAGATTCATCATGCAGGATTGCATAATACAGGTGCTGCAAAAATTCAGATGGCCATGAGAAGGCAACAAACAGATACAAAATGTTTCTTTGCTGCCATCTTATAATCATCTGGATCTCATCGCATTACCTTAGTGCAGTGATGGCGAACCTTTTAGAGACCGAGTGCCCAAACTGCAACCCAAAACCCATTTATTTATTGCAAAGTGCCAGGGCTGCATCAGCATTGTGGTGCCCTTGGGGGGGGCATGGAGGTGTGGCCCACTGGGTGGGTGTGGCTGCAGTGGTCATGACAGACTGGGGGAGCATGGCCGGGGCCAGTCCCTCGCCATCTCCGGGGCATCCCCGGGAGGCCAACGCCACTTGCTCACTCACTTCCTGCTCTGTCGCTTCCAAACGCCACGTGCTCGCTATTCTGGCGAACTCTCCTGGGGCAACGGCACGCGTGCTCACAGAAAGGGCTCTGAGTGCCGCCTCTGACACGCGTGCCATAGGTTCGCCACCACTGCCTTAGTGCAATATGTAAAGCTATCTCCACATAGAAGCTGTTTTCTCAGCAATCTAAACAGAAATTAAACTCCTGTTGCTGAAAAAAACAAGCCACGATTCAATTCCGAATGGATTCTTTGCAATCACCTTCACCTCCTAGTAAGGGCCAATGTTTTATATTTACTAGCTAGAAAGTTACTTGAAATATATTACAGGTAGTCCTCGACTTACAACAGTTCATTTAATGACCGTTCAAAGTTACGACACTAAAAAAAGTGACATGATCATTTTTCACACAATTATTGCACCCTCCCAATGGCCATGTGATCAAAATTCAGATGCTTGGCAACATATTTATGACATTTGCAGCGCCTTGGGCTCATGTGATCAGCTTCTGCAACCTTCTGACAAGCAAAGTCAATGGAGAAACCAAATTCACTTAACAACCGTGTTACTAATTTAGCAACTGCGGCAAGAAAGGTCGTAAAATGGAGCAAAATTCACTTAACAAATGTTTCACCTAGCAACAGAAATTTTGGGCTCCATTGTAAGTCGATACTTTTCACCTGTTTTTATTTTTATTTTCAAACATGCATCAGTTCTAGGATCTGTTTACAAACAGAGCAAGGGAATGATGTAAAAAGTTATAAAGTGGTATTTATATATGGATTTTGAAGAATCCAACTTTACCCAACATGGTACCTTCCAGATATGTTATATAACAACTACCATAATTTTCAGTTACCTACTAAGGGTACTTGCCCCAAATTGGGGAAATATTCAATCATCTGAACACTGCCAAGTTGGGGAAACTGTAATATAGCTTTGGGATAATGGAATGGACAGAATATAACAAATTAGTATTCATCAAGAACTTGCCTAGTTTCTGAGCTACATATGCAACAATTTTGCTTGCTTATTTTAGTCCAGATACTGTTAAAAATAAATCGTTTGCTTATACCATTTTTTTAAAAAAAATGAAATGTTATTTCACAATTACTGGAAAATGATCAGCATTTTAGAGTGGACATGTTGAACACTTTTCAAACATGTAATTGTAAAAAGCACTAAGCAGCAAGTTAATTACCATAAGATTAAAAAAAACAATGTTGAATAACACTTACAGCGTTTCTGGAGCAAATAAATACTGCTGATATTGAAGCAACAAAAGAAATTGAATGTTTCAATTTAACTTTTGCATGCTTCATACAGAACAATCTAAGGAAATGTAAACGTAAGCCTCACATATGGAAACACTCAGTGAAGTCATGATTTAAATAAGATAGGGCACCATCATAGAAATCTCAGGGTTGTTTTAAAAAATTCAGGAGTAAGCTTAACCAGCAACTGCAAAATTATATGTCGAAACCTTTCAGTTACAAGGTTGCTCTAAGCCAGGGGTATCAAACTGGCAGCCCAGGGGCCAATACATAACGAACAGGCCACGCCCACCCCGGCTCCGCAAAGGAAAAAAACATTGTGATATGTCATGATACGTCATGTGATGTGATCGAGTTTGACATCCGTGCTCTTAAGCAGTTGCCTGTTCTTGACTGCTTAAAAGAGAAACACTAAAAGAATATTTTAGGGAACTTGCCAGGAATAAAATCCAAACAAAACTAAAATATCCAGTTTTACAGGGCCTTTACTAATACTCAAACAAAACATTTCTGCATACTTTGATTGTATAATAGCAACAACAACAACAATAAAGAAGTTGGAAAAGACCTTGGAGGTCATCTAGTCCAACCCCCTGCTCAGGCAGGAAACCCTATACCATTTCAGATAAATGGCTGTCCAGTCTCTTCTTAAAAAGTTCCAGTGTTGGAGCATTCACCACTTCTGGAGGCAAGTTGTTCCACTGGTTAATTGTTCTAACTGTCAGGAAGTTTCTCCTTAGTTCTAGGTTGCTTCTCTCCTTGATTAGTTTCCACCCGTTGCTTCTTGTCCTGCCTTCAGGTGCCTTGGAAAATAGCTTGACTCCCTCTTCTTTGTGGCAGCCCCTGAGATATTGGAACACTGCTATCATGTCCCCCCTCGTCCTTCCCCTAATCATCTTTGTTGCTCTTCTCTATACTCTTTCTAGAATCTCAACATCTTTTTTACATTGTAGTGACCAAAACTGGATGCAGTATTCCAAGTGTGGCCTTACCAAGGCATTATAAAGTGATATTAACACTTCGCGTGATCTTGATTTTATCCCTCTGTTAATGCAGCCTAGCACTGTGTTCGCCTTTTTGGCAGCTGCAGCACACTGCTGGCTAATATTTAAGTGATTGTCCACTAAGACTCCGAGATCCCTCTCACAGTTACTACTATTGAGCAAGGTACCACCTATACCAGCGATGGCGAACCTTTTAGAGACCGAGTGCCCAAACTGCAACCCAAAACCCACTTATGCATCGTCGGGTGCCGGGTGGGTGTGGCCCATTGGGTGGGTGTGGCCCATTGGGTGGGCGTGGCTGCGGTGGTAACAGCAGACTGGGTGGGACTAAAAAGTTCAATCAATCAATTCCAACTTTGCAAGATCTTTTTTTTTTCCACGAGAAGTTGAAATTGACTGATTGGTTGAACTTTTTTTTTTTGCACATGGCGGCAGAGGCCTAAAGCGAAAAGGTTTTATAAAACCCAGCTGAAGGCCTAGGATTGGGGCGATGGCACGCGTGCCCACAGAGAGGGCTCTGAGTGCCGCCTCTGGCACCCGTGCCATAGGTTTGCCACCACTGACCTATACTATACCTGTGCATTTGTTTTTTCTTGCCTAAATGTAGAATCTTACTTTTTTCACCATTGAATTTCATTTTGTTAGTGCCCAAGTCTGTCCAAATCCTTCTGTATCTTAAGCCTGTCTTCTGGAGTGTTGGCTATTCCTGCCAGCTTGGTGTCGTCTGCAAATTTGATGAGTTCCCCATCTATCCCCTCTTCCAAATCGTTGATGAAGATGTTGATGAAGCAGAGTTATGTTCTCAGAAATATGCAGAACACTCATTTGCTAGATATAAGATAGCTGAAATGCAGGAATGAATGGTCATTGACAGAAATATGACCTGATCCTACAACAGATCTGCACAGGAGATATGAGTTCTGTCTTCTGTGTTGCAGCATGTCATAAAGGAAGATTATACTGTGCAAAGAAAAGTACCAGAGATAAATTGAAAGATTAACAATATGTTCACTTAGAAGACATCTGTTTCCAATGGGGCTTAATTCCAAATACAAGTAGTGCTCAATTTAAAACTATCATTATAGCCCAAAATTTCCACTGCTAAGCAAGACAGTTGTTAAGTGAATTTTGCACCATTTTACCACCTTTCTTGCCACAGTTGTTAAGTGAATCACTGCAGTCATTAAGTTAGTAACATGGTAGTTAAGTGAATCTGGCTTTGCTTATCAGAAGGTCACAAAAGGTGATCACATGACCCTGGGACACTGCAAACATATAAATACGCCATTTGCCAAGAGTCTAAATTTTGATCATGTGACTGCAGGGATGCTGCAATAGCCGTTAAGCATCAAAATTTATTGTAAGTCACTTTGTTCAGCACCTTTGCAACTTTGAATGATCACTAAATGAATGGTTGTAAGTCAAGGACCACCTGTGATACACAGTCTGAATAAGCCATGGTTAAGGAAATAACAGGCAGCTGAAAGAAACCCAGAGTTTCCATAGAAAAGTGGGCAGCCTAAATTTAATCACGTGGATCCTGCAATCTTTCTGCCCTTTTACGAGGTCATGCTCTAGAGAAATTTTCTCAAATTACAGAAGTGATGAAAGTATATCCATTGTGGCAACTTCTCATGTTTTTCTGGGGAATCAATTCAGCAATTCTCTCTTGAGAGCACAACTCAAGGACATGTTTGGGCTGCCTGCCCTTCACTCTCCGTAACCACAATAAGGACTATAAAGCAGGTAAAGCCATAGTTGAGAACAGTTAATAAAAGTGGCCCATTTCACAGATATCCCAGTTTAGTCAAGCAAATATATTTTGTTATTCTGTCAGTTCCTGACTGAGCTTCCGCAGGTCATTTTTCCCCCCTTCTAGGAATGGAGAAATTATGAGGAAGACTTTCATATTTACATTTGTTTTTCTTGGGGGGAAACAGAAAACAGCAAAATGTAACCAGTCTACCACACACGGTTGGTTAAGTATTGCTTCTTAAGCCTTACTCTAACAGTTGAGAAAAGTCAGAAAATATTAAGCTATATATAGCAGCACCTCTTCCTGTTTTGAACCCTTGTGTTCAAAACAGAACTACTTTAGATTTAAACCAGACATCACTGCAGTTATAATTTCCACTAATAACTGCTAATTGCTGTAGTACCTGGATTAACATAATGTTTACCAACTTGATGCTGTTAAAACCAGTTGTGTTCATAGAGCCCCATCAACATCCAGAGGCCCTCCACCTCCTTTTGAAAATTCTCTGCAAATTGTCCATTTGCACTGAAGATGTTACTTAGCCGGGGAATGAAACATCTGTATGAAAACAACAACCATGTTCAGAGAGCACCAAGGATTCCACAATTGTCCATTTGTTCAGACATCTTACAAGAGGATCAGCCCCTTCCTCTGCAGTTAAGTGGAAGGTGTGAAGAAGGAAAGAAGCTATCAGAAAGAGAAGCAGTGAGCCCTCAGGCTAATTTCAGTCCTAACCCCCCACCACCCCAGCAATTATCTAACTATTTTTTAAAAAAAATCTCACCCACATCTTCTGCATTGCACCAGATCTGTCTGCCTTCAATTCCAACCGAATCTCAATTTCTAAGTTTTTGAGTGGCAGATGCCATCTCATTTTAGAAGGAATATTTCTTTTATAGAACACTATCAGGCATCAGAAGCAATTGAAGCTGAATTCAGAAGCACAGAGTAAGCTGCTCAGCCACACTGCAGGATCGGATGGAAACCAATGTGGCAAATGAAAAATGTATATCTTCCTACGACTTGAAATAAATTATGCAAAGGCCTTCTTTCCAAGAAGAGCATCAATGGCAAAGTTTACTTCATTGAACAGGTTCTTGTATTTCCACTGTTAGCTGAAAAATTTTGAGGGCTGTCCCATTTTTTAATAGATGTTTGCTTACATATAGAAACAATATTTACATGTAAAAACTAAAAAAAGAAAAGCCCAAACAGAACTAAGAAATACTGGCTCAACAATCACAGCAGAAATGTTAGACATCTATTAGTTCACATATCTAACAGGATTGCTATAGAGGAAATAAGGGGAGTGGTGGGTGGGAGATACAGTACTGCATGGACCACCTTGAAATTTTTGGAAGGAAGACAGAACATAAAAAACCTACAATAAAACATTTGATCCTCCCATTAGGTCCACTTTTGTGTGTGTCTGTCACAGGAAACAATAATTGCTACATTTAAACCAGGACTTTTGAATCAATTGCTGTAGGGCAGTGAAAGAATACCTCACCAGAGGTATCTCCTAGTCTTCCTTCTGTTTATAAATGAAGGTGTGTAAAACAATACATTTTTGGACTTGCTTTACATTGGGCAATCAGAATTTGTTGTTTTTTTTTTCAAGTGGCCTGCTGTTCTTCATTTCCTCATGTTTTTGTTTACTATAAACTACCTGGAGCCCTAATGGTGACTAAGCAAAATGAAAACAATGTTGTATGCAAATTAAAAAAGGGTGGGAAAGGAAATATTAGAAAATTCACTTTATTTCTGTCTTGCACACACATACACAAATCAGAAAAGGAATTAGAATTGCTAACAAGACAGAGATTCTTCTATTAAACTGGGAAAGAGGAATGGCTGCTTAGATGTTGCTCAAGCAGAATCCCCAACAGCCTCAACAAGTATGATCAGTTGTGAGGTATCCTATTCAAAGCAGAATTGGGCTTAATATTTTAAAGTCAACACCAATGGCCTGGCTAGTCATTCTTTTACAGCTCTGCAAATATCTGAAATAGTAGCTTTAAAAGAATCCCATTTTGATTACAACTGTGGTAAACTGACAACACAGTTGGGAAACAGATGAAAATTGCAGTGTAAGTCCTAAACAGGTCTACTGCATTAAAAAAAAACAACACCCTGACAAAATGAATACATGCTTCTCCTTCATGTGGGAGTCAGGTGATATGATCCCAGCCACTTTGCCGGTCAGAGCCACAAAATGTTAAAATGTGCCTCTAAAAAGCTGCCAACCACTGTCCTAATCCTAAATAGCACCCACTAATTTGAGGGCTCAATTTATCTTTCTCAACTGGCACTTTTACCATTCATAGCCTACAGATGTAACTCTAACCTCCATATTTCATCTCCACCATTTGTCATTGGTTCAACCCAGTGTTTCTTAAACTTTTTGCCTCTTCCTGCTTTTAAAAATGATAGAGGACCAAAAAAAGTTTTTGTTTCAATGGGTTATGTTTATCAACTTGCCATCCTAAAAGATTAAAACTGGCGCATTCGTAGAATAATTTATTGAATCATGTAAGATAACAATATTAAACCAATTAGATATTAACATAAAATGTTTTTCATTACACTTATTTTTTTACAAATAAAAATAATAAAGATGATGTTATTTTAACTTTTTGCAAATATCTTTAATATCTGGTCAATAATTTTGACTTCACAGACTCCTGAAAGAGTCTGTGGTACCCCCAGGGGTCCTCGGCTACATTTTAAGAAGCAATTTCCTAACCTGTGATGGTTGTGCAGATCCATCTGGGACTGAAGAAACACCCTAAAATTGTTGTGTTGCTATAGAACTCCCAGATGAGAAACATTTGTTAGGTCACACTGTATGATCATTCTGAGCCTCGGGATTTTCTCTCCTGAGTTAAAAACCAGTAAATATGCCTGTGTTCCAGAAATGTTCTGAGAAAACTAGTCAGAATTATTTTTAAGTTTTAAAAATAGAGAAGTTCTCAGCAAAAATATTCTGGCTGCCAGAGAAAGTTAACTCAAAGGATATGGCTGGAGACAACTGTTCGAACATTTGCTGTATTTTTCCATAGTTTATATTCTTGTATCAAACTAAACATACCTCACAAATTACCATTTAGGTATTTATGTAAATATATTCATGTATTTCACTTGTTATTCATGTTCCTCACTTGGAGGAAAAAAATTCTGTTTGCAACTTTTTTTTATCAATTCTCAAATTTCCCAAACATCTCCTATTTATGTATTACGAAAACTCTGTTTGTAACTTTCAGTTAGATAAAATGGTATAACATTAGTCAAATTTTTTTGAATCAGCTATCTCAAATGATCTAACTCTAACTTAAAGAATGCATCCAAAATTTGGAACTGAGCATAGAATTCTTGGTCTTGTTCAATTCCCAAACCAATTAGGACCAGGACAATTATCAAAGGGTAATTTAGTTATACTGACTAGAACTGTGAATTACTTGGTTAATGGATTTTATATGTGGGGTAGCAAAAAAAAAAAAAGAACTCTGAGAATTACAAATGAAAGAGGGTGGTCTCTGATTCCCTGATCAGTTCTGTATTTGAGGCAGACCAACATGGTACTAGGAATCACTGGGAACAGCATTCCCCAACTACATGAGTTCTAGATATTTTTGGCTCAATCTTTCATCACACGAAGCTCCTTCTTTGGATATGTTTACATTGAAGACAGTGGGAATAGTATATACATGCTGAAGACCTGGCTAAGTAGAGCTGTCTCAGAGTTTTTCTTCACAATCTACAACAGTTTTTTCAATGAGTTTTGTTGTTCCATAAGTTTTAACCTCTCTTGTGATTTTGCATGGATCTATTTTTTTTGTAACTTCATAAAATTTCTTGTTTCAAAAATATTTTTTTATATTATATGCAGAATATTCTTTCAAATACAGTGGTACTTTGGTACTCAACTGCTTTGAAACTCATCAAATTTGATAATGCATTTTGACATGGAAGTTTTGTCTTGGTACTCATTGTTTGTTTGATACTCAAGGTACATGCTAGAACTTGTTGGTGTCAGTTGCCTTATGTTTCACTACATTATTCTTTATGGGGAAAAACTGTTTGGTACTCATCATTGTTGGTACTCATCGCACCGCCCAGAACCAATTAATGATGAGTACTGAGATACCACTGTACTGAAAAGATACACACACAATTTGTTGGCGCAATGGTTAGAATGCAGTATTGCAGGCTGATTCTGCCCACAGTCTAGAGTTCAATCCTGACTGGCTCAAGGTTGACTCAGCCTTCCATCCTTCCGAGCTCAGTAAAATGAGAACCCAGATTGTTGGGGCTAACATGCTGACTCTGTTAGCTGCTTAGAGAGGGCTGTAAAGCACTATGAAACAATATATAAGTCTAACAGCTGTTGCTATTTTGTTTCACTTCCAGGATATTGTAATGAGCTCAATAATAAAAAGAGCACACTAAACTCTCTGTTTAGTGTTGCTCTTTTTATTACTGAGCTCATTACAATATCCTGGAAGTGAAACAAAATAGTGTTACTGTTTAGTGTTGTTTATTACTTACAAAAGTTTTTGAAGTCTTGACATTCTGTAATACTAGAAGGGACTGCTGCCTGTTTATCACAGGAATGACCATTCCTCTGAGCCATTTCAATCCTTGTGTATATTTCTCATGGCTTTCAACTCTACACAGCCCACCTGAACCCCACAATGAGAGCCAGGCAGAGAAGTAGCCTCCCCAAATTAGACTGTAAATAAAATCTTCAAATGCTGACTGATGGAAAACTGAGAGTCACACTGCTGGAGAAAACAGGATTTCAGGAACACTGTGGATTAATTTCAGTATACAGCATTGAGATTGAAACCCCATTCAGGGCAAGTTTCTCCAGCCAGGATGAAGCCACAAGAAGTTACAATAAACCCACTGTCTCGTTTTTATTTACTTATGGCAACTAGGCATTTAGCTCAAACCTGAAAGTAAAAAATAGAAAAAGGAACAGATTTTAAAAAAGAGTCTCATATTCATCAGCACATCGTACATACTTTCTGACATCTCTTACACTGAATTGATCATTGCTACCTGATTCTTTTCGGAATAGACACATCTCCAAATATGTAAGCCATCCAAAATATTGGAGAGCTCTTTAGATGAACTTTAATTATCAACTGTATGGTGGAGACTTATTACTCCAAGGGAAGAGAAACTGGATCTTGTTAAGGCAACATAAAAAGAAGCCAGATGGAGCAGCAGTTAGTAGGAGCAAATACATCTTGTATTAACTAGCGACCCCCACACTGCAGGAAGTACTTGCACATGAAGATTGTGTACGTCATACTCATGGAGTTTTTTTTAATGCCCATATTTGCTTTTCTTTTTTAAAGAAAAGACAAAATATTCCAGTTTCCAAGACTTGCATATTCTATTCCTCTTGTCCAAAGCACTGCAGGTAATGGTTCTCTTACCTTGAGTTAAGCCACAATGCAAAAACTCAATACAGAAAAAGCAGTTTGATTTTTCAGTGAGGGTATTATTTATTCATCTACTCAAGCAACTTAGGTGACATACCCAGGTGTATCTTTTGCCACAATCATATTGGGGAATGTACCTACGTACACCCTGCTAAATTCTCTTTCCAAATGCTAAAGTGTAAGCCCTTTAAGATAAAACACATCAAGAAATAAATACAAGAATTACTAGAATTTTACTTTGTTAAAAGATATAACAGAATCTTGAAAGCCTATTGATATTGTCCCTCTCCCACCCATATAGCAAAAAGAATCAAGGCAGGGCAATTTTGAGTTTCTTACTCACTCCCCCTTTACTGGCTAAACCAGTTTTTACTTAATAGTTATGGAATACTTTCTTCTTCTCCTAGCTAAGAAATGGCTATTCATTTTTTTAAAATGTTTACTATGTTGCCTCTACTCAGTGGTATTTCCAGACAATTTCCTTATGGAACTGCTTTATTGTTAGTACTATTAGAACAGCATTTCTGAAACAATGGATTGTGGATTATCAATGGCCCATGAAGGCCTGCCACATAGTCTACCAAAGTCTTCCCTCATTGATTAATCAATCAGTCATACAAGAAGCACACTTACTCCTTCCCATCTTTTGCATTCAGTGGCAGTCAACTGCTTCATGAAAATGGCTCAATAGCCAAAACCTGTTTCATTAAAGCAATAATGCTAGCAGCAAAGTGAGTAATAAAATTCAGAACACTGGCAAAAGTAAACAAGTCTCAAGTATTGTTATTGACTATGAATCTATACATAATGTGATAAGTGGAATTATATTCTCACACAAAGAAGAAAAAGAAATGAAAATACAATATAGTAATGGGAAAAGACCCATTTTCATTGAGTGAAAATCCTAGCTCTGTAGGTTTAATATAAACTTTCATGCTGTTAAGACAAAAATATAAGATTTTTTAAAGTCTAATTTGTTGTTTCCTACATTTTCTGAACATTTATTTAGTGATCCATGATTGCCTAGAGTTTAAGAAACACTGCAGTAAGAAGCACCCTGCAGATCCTCCAGTACGTTTAAAACAAATTGTGAACAGTGCCTTCTTAACTACACAACCTGGGAAGAAGAAAACATGATCACCTTGCAGTCACAGTCATGGTAGAGCCAATCTTATAGATCAGGGGTGTCAAACTGCCAGCCCGTGGCCCGGATGCATCATAGCGAAACCGCGCCTATCCCATTGCCGGCAATGGCAAAAAAGTCACGATACGTTGTGACACGTCACATGATGTTGCGAGTTTGACACCCCTGTTATAGATCATTATGACATTAGACTGCAGTTAATTTATACAAATTGGCTATGACTGCTTATTACAAAAAAAAAATGACAGCACCTGCAATTTCATATTATCTCACTGAGCTTAACCGTCAATGTAAAACATGCTCTCACCATTTACTTTGGGCGGGACTAGCTTAACTGAAGCTCTGCATCTTAAAAACAAATTAAAAAACAAAGGTATTGAACAGATTTCTGCTCATGTTATTAAATTTAAATAATTGGGAGCATCCTTCCTTCTGCCAGCACATCTAATGCTTTTTGACCCATCTTACAATTTTTGTGCAGCAAGCATAAAAGTAACTGCAACACAGATGCTTTATCCTAATGTGTTTGCTGAAGGTTCATAGTAATGGTTTCTAGTCTGTATTACACAAACAGTTGTGGGAAATTGTCAGGTACTCTCTCCCAAATTTAATGTCCCTTTTTGCATCTCTCCACTGTATCCATTGCAGCAAATTCCCAGAAATTCCAGCTAGCTTAAGGATAGGTAGGAAATCCCAACAGATCTGGAGCACTCCAGGTTCCTCAAAGCTGCCGGTATGCACAAAGAGAATGGCGCATGTGTGTGTTTACAGGGAGGACAGAACACACCACATTATACCTATACCTCCAGCTGCAAACAAGCAATCCCTTCCTTTTCCCTCTTCCCAGGGTGCCATCCCACCCAAAGTTACCAGGGATACCAGAATGAACCCAGGAAAACTTATTCCTGAATTTTAAAAATTGAGAAGTGCTGTTAAACCCCCAGCAAGGAAGCAACCATCTTTCCTGTTTGAATAAGCACCCCATTAAAAGAGCCGCAGGGGTACGAATAAAAAGAATCCTGATTGCCAATTTCTCTATTCCCCCCCCACACACACACACACCACCACCACCACCACATAAAGAGAACGCCAATACAGGAAAGAAGCGATCGCAAATTCATTTCTGTGACGAATGAGTTATCCTCACTTTCTCCCGCACATAATAGAAGCCAGCGTGAAGCTGGAAAAGCAATCCACGGATGCTCACCTCCTGCGCTGGGAGCCTGAAGGCTGGCCCGTTTCCTCAGCGGGGAGCCGCCTTTGGGGGGCCCGATACCAGAGGACATTTTGCTTGCTCCCGACGCTCCGCAGAAGTCTTGCAACCGGTGTTGCTGCAGCCACCGCGCTCCAAAAGAAGGCGGAGACAGTGTCAGGTTGGCCCCCTACTATTGATTGATGGAGGCGCGTGGGAAAGACATTAGGAACCCACGCAGAACAGGGACGGGTCGAGGGACTCTTTTTCTCTCTCTCCCCCTTCCCCTTCCCAATTTGCCGATTGGCGTTCCTTATACACTTAACAGAGCAACAGAGCTGTCCCTGCATTGATGGCGTGGCTCGGCGGAGCTTTCAGTGGTAGTAGGCTTTATAAGACCCTCCCACCTTCCACTGCTCCGAGGCCGAACAAGAGCACGATACCGCATTCTCCTTAAACGGAGCCACAAATGCTTATAAGATCATCACAGCCAGTCCTAGTCCCCTAATTGCTTTCGCGGATAATCTACCTCCCACTTTTGCTTAGGCACCGCACCCAAGTTGCTGTAAATATGCCGGCTGAGAAGGCGCCAAAGGAGCCTCTCCCGAATGAAGGAACCCTGGATGTCATCAATCCAGCGCTAAAAGGCGGCGGGGGGGGGGGCGGGAGTGTCTCTTCCCCCTTTCGAGCAACAGGGTGGCAGCCTTTATCCTCCACGGTCAACGGCATGGTGGCTCAAACGTGCTGGAAGAAGCCAGCTTTGCACGCCAGTAGGACTCTTGGCTTGTTTCACTTCATCCACATGGCAGACCAGAACCATTAACCAAGGGGCTGGGTTTCTACAACTCGGCTCACTAGCGGCCTAGTTTAGTCGCCCCGTTAGGTGAAGCCCAACCAATTCGGAGCAATTTCTTGCTCATAAATCGCGCTAACACATTCAAGCCACGAATCGACCAGAATTCGACAGAGTTAGGGCTGAGCACACCAGCTTAGCGGGAAGGCGTCTCCCGATTTAAACAAAGGGAGAAACGGTTCAAATTACACTTCGGTCGCCTCCCTGACGTTACAAAGGCGTGCATGGATTACACGTCCCCTCCCCGAACTAGCCGACTCTGTGATAATTTAAGCCAGGGGTAGTCAACCTTGGCTCTTTTATGACTCGTGGACTTCAACTCCCAGAATTCCTGAGCCAGCTTAGCTGGCTCAGGAATTCTGGGAGTTGAAGTCCTCGAGTCATAAAAGAGCCAAGGTTGACTACCCCTGATTTAAGCTGTAAAAAGGCAATGGCTTTTCAATGCAAAAGTTGCGCTTGGCCCCCAGTCAGCTTTTTCAAAGCCTTCCTTTCAACCGGAAGCGGCCTACTCGGTGACGCGCTAGCAGCCTGGGAGTCAGAGCCACCGCTTGGGGGGCGGGGAACACGTCAGAAAGGGCTTCTCCGGCGGGGGGGGGGGCGTTTCCCTGCCGGGAAAAGCGCCCGCGGGGACCTCAGGCCAGCTTCGGACATTGGGGCGGAATTCGAAAAGGCCGGCTCTTCCCGCTCGGCCCCGCTTTCCCGGCGCCTTAGCTGGCACGCAACCGCTCCGCCTGCGGCAAGGGAGGCGGAGCTTGCAAGCGGGGTGCGAATCCCAGCCGAACTCCTCTGGGGAACTCCCGTTGCCAGCGCGGGCAGTGGCGCCAGCGGTGCGTGGGTGGTGCACCCCGGGGGAATAACGTGCCTTCTTACGGAAGAAAGTTGTCTCCCGGCGGGGGCGAGAGGCCGGGGGAAGGGAAGTCAGCTGCATCTGGGAAATGGCGCCCGGAGAAGCTGCTGTTTTACCGCTTGCACGGACTTCCATGTCAATATTTATGTTTCCCCCCCACAAACCGGGCTCACAAGCGACGTTTAAAATACTGGTCGTGGCCTCTTAAAATGATTTGACGCGGTCCCTCCCGGCCTCAATTTGAAAGAAACCGAGCTACCAATAAAAGAATATTTGTGGCTCAGGGTCGAAACTCTGAGCTTTGTTTTCTTGCAGACGTTTCATTACCCAAACTAGGTAACTAACATCATCAGTGCTAGCTCAAACTGAGCTACGCTAACGAGGATTGGGGGGGGGAGGAATGACCCAGAAAGAAACTCTTTTTGCCCGCTGCGTCCAATTTCCACCCTCGGCCACTTTCCGTCTTGCCGAACGACTTCCTAACTTTCGCCGGCTTAAAGCGGCCTCCGGGTTGCTTCTTAAAGAGGCAGCGTTTTTTTTTTGCGGTTCGGCACCTCCGAGCAGGGCGAACTCCTCCCACCGCGATGGGAAAGCCAAGGGGATGGATGAGCTAAGAACAGGGGTAGGCAACCTTGGCTCTTTTATGACTTCGATTCCCAGAATTCCTGAGCCAGCTGTGCTGGCTCAGGAATTCTGGGAATCGAAGTCCACGAGGCATAAAAGAGCCAAGGTTGCCTACCCCTGAGCTAAGAACTTTCTAACCGGGGATGCGAGCGGCGGGGCTTTTAGAGAGCAGGCTCGTCTCTCCCGGAGGGCTTAGTCAGTCGTCGGCGCCTGTAATACCCCGAGCAGCAATTAGGAGAGATTAGGAGAGAGAGAACGTGAAGAAACCAGACCGGGGTAGTAGCTGGGGGAAGGCGACTGGGCAAAGGAAAATAAGCGACAGGGGGGAGGAAGAGAGAAAGGAGCTGGTCCGGAACTTACTTTGTTTCAAAACAGCGAAGGGTCTTCCCTACCTGAAGCCATCCTACTGCTGGCTGAGAGCTCCAGTGAGTTGAAGGCCCAGCTAGCAAACAAATCGGGCCGAGGGCGCCAAGGGTCAGGCGAGGCTGAGCGGGTGGGTTGCACAAGCACTTCCTGGTCCAAGGTTCCAGCTCGGCTCAGCACAGCTGGGTGTTTTTGGCTGGAAGAGGGGACCCAGCCTGGCTGCTGTGTTGCCAGCACTGATGGGCCGCCCCTCCTCTCTTCCTCCCTGGCCTCTAAGCGGGGAAAAAAAAAAAAACCAGCTGTTCCTGGAGCGAAGAGAAAGTCGTCTTCGGCGTGGGCAGCCTCGCAAAATTAAATCGCGGTTGGGAGTTCAGGAGCCTCCGCGCAGTGGTGGAAGCGAACCGGGTCAGTCGTTAAGGTTGTCCGAATATAGCACCATCTAGCGGCAGAAATGGAAAACGTAGCAATTATGAAGGGAAAACTTCTGGACAAGTCTGAGCAAATTCTTGAGAAATTATTTGGTGTTCTCTAATGACCTACCTGATGACAGATGTTTGTAATATTTCAGATGTGAAGAAAGAAAACGCGGGGGGTGGGGCGTCTTATAATCAGTCCTTTCTTTTCAATCCTAAATATAAATCAATGGGATAGGAATGAGAACAAGATTACTGCAATGTCTTCGAAGGCCCAGTTAGTACCTTAATGAGACATTATACGGTAGGAGAATGACCTTTGAATCTAATAAGTATATTACACCAGAATAATGACAAAAGTGGTCACACTTCCTCAAGATAAGCAGCTGCAATGAAATGGCACTGTAAAAAAAATATTAATGGTTTTAAATGTAAATTAATGTTAAGACATTACACAGCAAGTGAGAAAGAATAGTTGTTAGATCAACTTAGGCAATAAATTGTTCGTTTTATTTTTAATCATGAGGCAGCCCTATATAAATATTTTATCTGCAATAATTCAAAGATTGGTTGTTTACTTCTAGCCAAATCAGTAGTTTTCCAACTCACAGGATTGATAATCTTATCAGGATTAACCTTTGGTTTATTTTTTCACTCTACAGCTGCCCTGTGGAAACAGCTATATAGTACTACATATGCAACCGAGCAAAGCTTGTGGGGACAAAGTTGGAGTAGATTGTACTTTGCAGTTGTGCCCAGAGTCATATGATTTGTTTCTTTTGATGCATTATCACATTACACCATTCAGAAAGATGAATGCAATCCATGATCCTAAAAAGTTTTAATCCTGGCTTAAATTATGATTTGAAAATCTATTTATGGATCTATAAACTCAGCCATTATATCCAGATGATATCAAATTGAAAGACGCACAGCACAACTCGAAGGTAGTAATTTTGACAAGCCAAAAGCTAGCCATGCTTTTGGTACTGATTAGTCATGGACTCCTTTAGTTTGTGAATTTTGGAGGGGGAGTACTCAAACTCTCTTCTTCTAACATTGTGTTTTGCTCGTGATAAGTTCTGAAAATAGGAAGGCTTAGAAACATCCATGAGACCATATTAAGATCAGAGAGGATTGTGGGGGAGAAGATGCTGAGTAACGCAGATGCTGGCTGACAGCTGAAGAGCTATTCTGGCAACAATTACATAGGCAGTGCTAATAGCTATTGAAGAACAAATATTGAATTGTTGGTTTATATCTAAAATAAAGGTTGGTTTATAAACCTTAAATAGACCAAGCAATTTTCACCAATTAATGGAGTTCTGATGAGACTGGTTCAAGATTCACTGAAGCAATTGAGGGCATGCCCTGGATAAAAGTGCTGAAGAGAATACCCAACTAAATGACTTTATAGCTGGGATAAGAAGATCAAAGGTTTACCTGTCAAAGATTTAAAAAGCCTGTCACCTATCATCTCTTCAACCTGAGAGTAGATGGTACACTGCCAATTATTTATATAAGCTCTTTTCTTAGACCTAGAGGGTAAATACGAGTAAAAAAAAAATGAGTACCCTAGGAGGGACTCAGGGTATAGATAACAGGCTATGGTCATATATGTTAGGAATGCATTCAAATTAAATCATATGTAATCATACATCATACTATGTTAAAAATTGCTTAGAAAGTTTTTGAGACACTTGAAACCGGTCCAGAAAAAATGTATTTTTACTTTAGACAGTGCTAGGCTAAAGGGAGGTGGGAAATTGTTCACTAAAGAATGAAAAGAACTAGCAATGTTGAAGCTGAAAAGTAAAAGTGCTTGTTTACTGCGATAAGATTTGGCTGATACTCCAAATGTTTATTGTTTTACAAGGTTGAATAAAGAGAGAATACACTGTAGTCTTGCCCTATCCCAGTCAGATTCTGACTCCCTGTTTATGTGTCCCTGATGACAGTATTCATATATATTGGGATTTATTGTAATAAGGTTGGGAAGTTGGTCTGAAATGAGGAAAGTATAGAATGGTAATTATTTTATTACATCTATAAGGAGTACACAATCAGGACATTTGCATGATTTCTGAAAATTAGCAATAGTATAGAAGGGGCTTATCTCAGCCTCCTGGTTTTTTTTATTTCCCAATTTTGCCTGTGGCTCTAATGTTTCCTAGTAATCTTTAAGCATTAACAGGATGTGACCTTGCTTAGCATCCTAATAGGCTGCCACCTGCTGTTGGCCTGCTAAAGATACTTGTAGCTTATCAATAAATGTTCCATTGATCACAATACTGAGCTCTATTGAAGACTTTATAGTTGTGTTCACACTCCCTATTACAATGTTGAAAAGACCTACTAATTTTCATCCAAGTACTAACCAGGTCTGGCCTACTTAGCCCTCCAAGACCTGACAAGGTGTTGCCACTCACTAAAGCAAAGAAATACTAACATAATTAAAGTGACAAAATAAGAGCTGCTGTCAGCAAGGTGGAAGAGAAAGTTTCAACATCACATTTGATTGGCCCAGTCCTGAGAAATACCAGAAGGAACAACATAGTGTGAAAAAGGAGTTTCTTGCCAAAATGCATTACCCAGTTTTCATGGATGCATCTCAGGAGTCTTAAGCAGATCTCTCAACCACCTAAAATATATAAATTGAATGTAATAAGGAAAGGAAATAATCTAAACAACATAGCACTCAATGGGAAAACATTTTTAATTGAATAGAATATAATACAAATAGATAACTTTCCCACTCACTCTGGATCCAATTAATGAGTCCAAATGCCTCATACACACTTGGGGAGGATTGTAGAAGTCAATCATACAATGTGATCAAAACTCATGTTCTGTGTTATAATCATTGCTTACAAGATATGATTACCAGTTTTACACATGCAAATTCTGGGATGGCCAGTCATTGTTGATCCTGGAGATAATAATAGCCTAGTCCTGGTCACCCCAGAACCAGCCATTTCTCCCCCAGTGATAGGATTTAGATTGATTGTCAAGTGAGCTTTCAATCCTGAACAGCCCAATCAAGATCACTACTGGATGTTCCTGTCCAGAGACTTCCCACACACTACACTAGGAAAATATGGATACCCTTTGGGCAATTATAGGGCATTTTTGCACCATCACTATTTTCATTACCCCAAACTTCAGAAGTAATTTAAATGTGATCAACATTGCTTAACATAGTAACCTGTAATGCTGAGAAGAAGGAAAGAAAATCACCATCTTGCTTCATGCTACTGAAGATTTGAAAATTCCTTAAGTCCACTATGCACAAAAGGGAAAGAGAAAAATCTAATAGTCGAGCACTGTATTCCAGTCATTCGATATTCTTAATTTCATCCCTACTTCTTTTGTCCCTGACAAGATCTAGGAAACTAGGAAAAAAGGTGGAACTAGGATCTTAACCACAATAAAACAGAACAGCATCATGATTTTAAGCTTTGCTAGCTGCAACTGAGCCAGATATAACGCAATACAACTCCAATACACCTGATATGGTAATAATAGGAGATGTTTGATCTAAAGCACGAGTTTCAAACTCGCCACGTCATGTGACGTGTCGCAACGTATCATAATTTTTTTTTTGCATTGCCGGAGCTGGGGTGGGCGTGGCCTCCGTATGATGCAACCGGCCCACGGAACGGCAGTTTGACACCCCTGATCTGAAGCTTTCTTCAGAATTCTTCTCCAGAATCTTGTTGTGGAAGAGCTGTCAGATTGGAGCATTTGGTTACGCTGACCTGTTTCTCAGACCAAATATATCAATATTCTGCATTTGGCATAGAATACTTTTGACTTCCAGATGGAATTACTCAGTGCTTTTTTTGAAGAAAAAAAAAAGGTGCTGGAACTCACACACGTCATACAACCCGCCTTACCTACCCTACAAGGTTCCATCCAAAAAAGGTGCCGGAACTCCGTTCTGGGCGTTCTATGACAAAAAAAGCCCTGGAATTACTGTACACGACTACCATGGATGTTATGAAACTGAGCCATATGGTATATGGACAATTTCTTCCAGTTTTGGAAGAAATTATTTGGAAGTACACTTATTTTTTAAAAAATGTGGCATTGCCAGGGCTGCACAAAGGCATCATTATACCTAATATTGATTTATTAGTTCCTAGACCTAAAATCTCTTGAGATACATTGATGATACCTTTGGAGCTATGGATAAGAAAAGACAATGCAGGTTTCCATCAGAATCTGATGCTGAGCTGAGCTGAAAACAAGCTATACAAAATATTCAAATATTCAATCTATATCATGATATGCCTTTGTTTCTCTTCCCCCCAGAATTCACTACTAGCCATAGCTGACTACCCCAAACTCCATGATATGAAGATATCCCATAAGGGGAATTATTTCATAACGTTCTTTACTGGGATTTATATGAAACTAGGCAGGCTGCAAACTGCTGAATTAATTATGTTTAGAAGAGTTAGTGGTAAAAGGAAACCAGGCCATCAAATAACACGGTGGCTGGACACCATGAAAGCTGACACTAGCCAGAGCATAAACCCACCCACCACCCAAACATAGTGCAAGTTTGGAAGATGAGGAGAGACCTTTCTCATAGAATCACCAAGAGTCAGACATGAGATATCATCACAAAGGTAGTGAGAATATACTACGTTTCAGCCTCCTTTAACTAAACGCAAGAATTTCTCACTCTGCCAGGAAAATATTCTCCTAAAATATTCTCACAGAAATAAAATGGCTACGGAAGTTATAGAATATAATTTCTGTTATAACAGTACTGTTATTAACCTGTCAATGATTCAAATGAAAGAAAATACTAAATTTCCCTCAAGTTGAATTTAACTCCTGGCTAAGCATATGCAGATATGATTGCTCTTGTTTTGTTCCAGAATGTGTTTTCACCTTATTGGTCTGACGTAGAGTAAGTCTGATATTTCCTTTTATTCTCCCACTCAACTAACTAGTTTGACTCTGCTTGAACTTATTTTTGAAAGATCAGCCGGTATTCCTTGAGTTATATAACATAATTGACAAACCTTTCCGGGAAGGTTGGCACCATTGCCATATTACAGGCAATTCAGTGTAGAATTTGAATTCAAAACATGCTTGTTCTTAAAAATGGTTGCAATTTTTACTGAGAAAGTTAAATATTATTTACTTTTTACATTTATAGGCCACCAATTGCAACTTCCAATGAGTCTTCTGGGGGTTATTTTTTGAAGGTAAAATATTTATGGGCTGTCTTATTTTTCACATCTCTCTGTTCTTTTGTTATATTGTTGTTGTTGTTGCAAATTGTTCCCCGTTCATCCCCCACCCCCAATTTTGTCCTTAGTCCATGATAGGAGCGTTACCAAAATCAGAAGCTGCTACGGAAGCTCGGTAGGCTGTCAAGTTTCATTGTAAGGATTAAAAACATATTCTGGGCAATTGCTTTGCAAAATCGCTTTAATCCTTGGCCAGAGAATGGAGTATTTTTAGAAAGCTGTGTACAGGGAATGTCAGATACTCCCTCTTGTAGCCCTTTTGAAAGCACGACGACATGATACCTCCACAGTGAAATCACAGAAGCCCATATTAATGTATTTATAGTAACTGGGATGTTCATCTATTATTTTTTTAAAATAGGAAAACATTGGTTGCCCAGGAAGAGATGGGCGGAAGGGAATCTTGGACACAACTCACAGTGTTTGAAAATGTATCACAGAAGTAGCCTTAATTGGAAATCCTTGTTGTGTAGCCCACAACACAGCTTTCCAAGCAATGCTATTCTAGATCCCTCATCTGACAACATTACTCAACCTTTAATCCAGTGTTTTTGCATTTGTAGGTAGGGAAGAGTTTTGCAGAAATACGTCATCTCTATTTTTTCCAACAGAGAATACTATATTACTTACTGAAGGACACAAACAATTCAGTTATGAATCTGACCACCACTCCTTCTGTTTCCTCTGATCATTATTAGTTAATACCATGTATTTCTTAGCTTAACACATTCTTCCAGTTCAGGTTTGCTGCCTTCGTCCTCTCTTTAGCAATCTGATGAAGTAAATCATTGTTTGCATTTTAAAGACTTTGATATTGAAGTGTTAATATTCCCAAACCCATTTGTGGTTTGTAGTTGAAACGGACTCTGAATCAAGTTATCTCAGATTGCCACAGTGGGATTAGAACTGTCTGAGTGCTGAGAAATTGAATCATTTATTAACAGATTTAGCCTTTTATAGTAACAGTTGTGATCCTCTGATAAATTCTACATAGTTTTTGTTTGCTTACATTAGGCAAATTAATCTACAGAAAAACTTCTTCTGAATACAGAACATGTAAGCAAGGCTGCCTAGATATCCCAGTTTTCTCTCCATTATTCAGCAGTTTAGAAATCTTGGCTGACAAGTGCCAGCAGCTCCAGCCAACAGTTGAAGACAAACTCAGCTACTGCTTGTTCTTTTGGATCCAGAGGCAATGAGCACACCAGTGAATAAAGAAACTTTAAGCTTTATTATTAATTCGAGCAAACAGATCTAAAAGCATAACATAAAAGGCATACATACCAAGCAAGGTGACACCCACATCTCTTACAAGCTGCCAAAAACCCCTTAATAAGGACAGCAGAGATACTCTAAGAGTGGCCAATTCCCACAGTACCCAGTGCTGGATTCTGTGCAGAAATTTCCAACAATCAACAACAACCCCAAGGTTTTTATCAAAATCTGGTACTATGACTTCATGGCCCTGCTATGGTCATGAGACTGTAAAACCTGATCTTGACCAGATGACATATGACTCTGGGGATGGGAACCGAAAGTTTGAGATTTTTCATAGACTGCAGCTATCTTACCTCCTACCCCCACCCCTTTCTCTTTTATTCAGTAAACAAGAGTAAAAAAAAATCCATTAGGTTTGCTCAGAATGAGTTCTAAACTCCTAGACTTTTCTTAATAGGAAGGAGAAATCAAAATATGTCATGAAACTCCTCGGAATAACAACATTGCTACCACACTGTTTTCTCATCCAGTGCTGGTGTAGAAGGTGTAGCAGCACCATTAAGTAACATGTGGCACAGGATTCCATTCATCCATCTTGGCTCTCTCTTTTGAACCAGCAGCAAGCGTGGCATTTGTCACCATCCATTCACTACTTTCCTTGTTCTGAATACATCTAGAGGACACCAGGATGGTTAAAAAAAAGGGGGCATCAAATTCAAGAAAGCCCATATGAAATGTCACAACAGTTAGTGTTAGGGAAGGGAAAAAATTAGTCCCGTTGCTCTTCTATGTATGAACATTCCGGCACAGGAGTTGCATTGCTAGAGATTTTACATTGCTAGGAAAGCACTTTAAATAGTGCAGCAAAAAAATTAAAAAGATTCACAAAGTGATATTGGGAACGTCACAAAAATTGCCCAGTATATTTAAACAATTTAACCCTCCACATGGAAAGACAACAGTGCTGGAAGTGCTGCATTTCCCCCATACAATTGCAATATGTACTCAGTATATAGTTGTGTAGCAAAAGTACAGTTTGAGGGAAGCTATATTAAAGGACCATAAGAAAACCACAATTACTATGCAAAATATTGTTTGTGCAAAACAGCTTGAGAAACTGTTTTCTTCTTTTTCCCATTGATTGGTTGATTGATTAAGTGCCAGGAAGACAGTGTCAGCTCTTAGCAACCATATAGATTTTCTCTTTGACAATCTATCCTTAACCCATTCTTTAGGTCTTCCAACAGTGCGCTTAATCATCACTGTAATTGAGTCCATCCATCCTGCTGCTAGTCATCTTCTTTCCCTAGAAACATCTCCAGAAAGCTCAGTCTTCATCTTGAAGAAGACTTATCATGTGGTTCTAAGAGTTGACACTGAGTTCATGGTGCAAAATCTTCTTTTATTTGTCATTATGACCTGAATCTCAACATTTGAATCACAAAAGTTATGCACACGCATTCCAGTTGAAAATCTGGGAAGTAAGTATGTGTGTGTTCATATACAAATTTGGATGGGATGAATTTCCTATTCATTCCAGATCAGAACAATACTGCATGTGGCTAACCACTATTCCATGTAAAAGGAAGATTCTTCCTTTGGAAGCCGTGAAGCAATACTGCATTCTCTTAAGTGTGGTTATTCTTATCCTTGCAACAATCAGAGGCCCAGCATTTGCGGAGCTTCAGTCTTTATTTCTCAGTGCTTCACAAGCAAAAATATTTTTCCTTCTCAGGAAAACCCTGATGCTGTGGCCTTATCTGATCTCACTCCATAACCTTTCTGAGTGCCAGGAGGCAGCAATTCCCAACTTTGGTTGTGTTTACCCTGCATAATACCATGGTATGATAATCAATAGTCCATTGAATAAACAATTACTGGTGGGGTTCATACCATATGCAACAACACAAGCCACATAATTGCTCACTGTGTGGTATGAAACCAACTTTTGGCTATTTTTGTTTTCCTTTGAGAAAAGCTAAAATGATCATTTCCATTGTTTGGGAAAGGCTGCCTGGAACTAATTTTAACAAGGCATAGTTATGGGAGAGGCTCAGCAGAGGGAAGCATTTGACTTGGTCAGACCTGGTTAGTGCCTGAATCAGAGACCACCAGGGAATTCCAAGATTCTTGGCTAGCTGGAAAAATGTTTTTAAAAATCCACAAAGAAAACCAGTCCCATATTATTATTGCCTAAGTAATCATAGATATGTGCTGATATGATCACCAGGAACCCAGCTTGCCTTGAGGGCATCTTAAATAATTTCTTTAGTCATGGAACAAGAGTTAACAATAAAGTACCAGTAGGAACTACTCAGTGCAGATGTATGTGTTCTACTCTGTGCAGGGCAGAAAAGAAATTACAGTCCAGTCAAACTTTCAGCATAGCAACAAATTGCACCACATAGAGATGAACAAGTTTATAACTGCTGCAACTAATGTTCAATAGTGACACAAAAGAAGCATTTTATTTATATTGTGCACCATATCCTCAGGATTCATTAGACAAAGGTTATCTGGGATAGCAGAGTGTTAGCAAGGCACCGAATCCCATCTAGCGGGGGAGACAAAGGCAGCATGTGATATCATGTATATCACAACTTCATGTAGATGACTATTGTATTGTGCCTTGTTCATAGCATTTTTGACTGGTGCAAATTACATAATTTGTGTCATTTGACTGATAATGTTATGATAAATGGGACAGGATGATGACCTCTACCAGACATCTGTGATCCCCTTCCAAGGCATCTGCACAACTAATTGAAAAACCCAGATTCATTGTAAGATAAATAGCAGACAAGTGACTCGTTGGAAAAACAGCCACTACTGAGATAATATTGCTAAAGTGAGGGATGCCTTATATGGAAATGACATTGCAGCTAGAAAGGCTTAAGGCTAAACTAGATCTGGAATTGAAAAGAAAATATAACCCATTCCTCTCCTGTGACTCTATGATTCTTGGGAAACCTCTCTTCAGCAATTGGAATGGGAGATTTTCATGCAAACGCAACAGTATAGATTCAAGGTCCCTAACATCTGCCAATCAATTTTAACAAAGCTATAAAGACCCTTATGCCATCATGCTTGTTTTGGCCCATAAATAACATAAAATTCTTTCCTGATTTTTTTTTTTTTTTTTTTGCTTAAAAGAAAGCATGATTTGGCTGAATTTCTGTGAGGAGAAATTTCAGCAATCCCATGTCACCAGAAATTGTACCAAAACATAATGTCAAACTGAGAGTACCGAAGAGAAATATATCTGTAGTTGAGGGGTTCTTGGTGCACTTGTAGCTTGGTTGTTTTCTTGCAGATATTTCACTATCCAAACTAGGTACTGTAACCTCATCAGTGCTGGTCCTATGAGCCTTCATTTCAGCCCTCAGCTACAAATATTCTCTTTTATTGATATCTGTAGTTTTTGATCCCCATAAATCTATGAGTGTTATCATTATCTCAATTTCTACTTTCTTTTCCAAGAAAATGTAAATAAAAGGCAAATACCTTTTCATATGATAGCCCATGTGAAAACTGATCAGATAAATGCAAATAAATGTGTGTGGTTTTTTTAAATGATCAGACTCTGATGATGTTACCTACTAGCAGAGGAGAATGTCTCACACAGCCTGCTGAGAAATTAAGGAAGGCCTCTCCTCTAGGAGGCCCTGTTCTGATCCAGAGAACCACGGATCCCTCTAGAACTGCACCCCTGCCCATTTAAGAATTTGTTGTGGCAAAATGTAAGGATTGATTGGAGGGTGGGAGAATTCGCTGAATGAAGATAACATTTTAAAAAGCTTAAGTGGCAGGGTGGAGAGAACCATAATAAGCCTGTGCAATTCTTCTTGCCAGCCTTTAAGGATTAAACTCACATATTGCCCATCTTTTGAATTATTTTAATATTTTCTTCTTTCCAGGAAGAAATAATGGAAAATATGTTCCTTTGAGGAAGGGGGGAATTCCACCCTTTATCCCAGCCTACTCAGCCAGCTGATACAATTGGAAACACTGAAATGCGAGACAGATTCATCCCAATTCAAAGTCCAATGTTTCTAGGATTAATAGTCATATTCCTTTCCTATGTAAAGGACAAAACAAACAAAAAACAAAAGACCCCAACCCTATATCACTGTCTATCACTTCTATGTTCATCTCGGAATCTTTGGGTAAGGTCTTTTTTTTTTTCAATCACATCAGGCTGACAAAACTGGGTCCTTGAGGCAGTCTGTTGAAAAGCTTCCAATGGCAATCTTTCCTGAAGATCTTCCTGCTGTTATCTTTATTCCAANGACTTGTCTAGTGGAGAGTGAGAGATGCTGTCAGAACCTGGTACACTTCCTGACTATGTGGGAGAGATCAGCAAGGGAATGTTGATAACTGCATCCGATTGCACATGCTTTCACTGCTTGGGGATAACTGCTGTTCAGTTCTACAGGATTGCATGGGGATATTGGTGTATAATTTTGCCACAAACGGATATCTTTAAGTATTAGCACATACCTTAATAGTCCTTTATTTAAGAGAGTACTTTTTGTCAATAATGGTAATCCCTGGTTTGCACGAAGGGGAAGGTGGCTGCTAACAAATTCTTACATTATATAACTCTCTATTCCATACTGCACAACTCCTCCATGTCAGTCTAAGTTCTTCTTTTCCCCGCATTAATCTTGGACATCTTGGCTTTTTATAATTGGATTTTGCAGGACATGTGATGAGATAAAAACTCCTCAGAGCTATTGTAACAAAACTGGGTTACCCTACAAGTGGGAGGGAGAAGGAGAGAAAAAGTGCAGTGCAAGACAAATGCTTTGACTTGATGCTACCTTCTTAACACTCTTGGACCAATAATCTGTCAGCCTACCGCTTCTAAGCACGGCACATCTAAGAAGCACCTTGTTTATCACTCTGGAGATAGAAATAGCTGAGACCAACAATTTGAAGACCTGGAAAAAACAGAGGAATTGGAGGGGCCAAACAAAGTAGAAGACGAAGGTGATATGGGTAGTGGAGCAAGTGCTGAAGACAAGGAACTTGCTAAGAGGTCAAAGGAGTTGGAAAAGAAGCTTCAAGAAGATGGAGATAAAGAGGCAAAGACAGTTAAGCTACTCCTGTTAGGTAAGTGTAATATAACAGGCCATTTATCTTCATGAAGGATGTCTTTACCTCTTCATTTTTTGTGGATCCTAGCATCCTTACCTTGGGTGGGGTCAACAAGTGAAGACTAGTGTAGAACTGCTCTTCCTGCACATTTTCTAAATGCTGTCCACAAAGCATTCTGAAGTTAGACACCAGTTGCTCAGTATCGGCAACAGCAGCTCAGATGGAAAAATCTTTAATTTGGTTAGATTTGGTTAGAACTAAGGTTTGGGGTGATTCCGATATAAACAAGAAATTTAAAAAATTAGAAACTTAGATTTTCTGTTTCCTGAGGCAAATTTGTATCAATGGCAGAAGATAGAACAGTGGGACAAATAACTGCAGTCCATTGGTTATAATGAGAGATCACAGAGATCCTTTTCAGAAGTCAAGGGCACCATGTCTGTTAGAAAAGATTAAGTATTTCCAAGAAAGATAATGTAATGCTAAGAAGTGTGGAAAGACAGCTTATGTTTCAGAATCAGTAAAATTCTCCCTTATGCTGGAATATTTTCCATGATTAAAAATAAAAGTAAAAGTAAAATTTTGGAAAGGAAGGAAGGAAGGAAGGAAGGAAGGAAGGAAGGGAAGTAGGGAGGAAGGAAGGAAGGAAGGAAGGATTTCACCTAAAATAGTTTCCTATACAATTGGCTCTTCTCAAATGTGCAGTGAACTTGCTATGTAATCATTGTTACTGTAAATTTAATTTTTGCCCTATGAAGGAGGCATTGGCAAACAACTTCCAATTTTTTTGGGCAAGAACACTGCAGGACCTTGACCTGGCAGTCATTAGGAGTCAAAAATTGACTAAAACACACACAGACACACATCAAAAAACCCTTAATTTTACCAGCAGTCCATAAGTACGGGGCATTGAAAATGCATTGACATTAAATATAATAATAATAATAATAATAATAATAATAATAATAATAATAATAATAATAATAATAAATGATTTATTAAATATATATATATGCTTCCCAACTGCTAGAAACTCTGGTTGATTTACTATTGTTGAAAATATTTAACAACAAAAAAAGTAAATAAATAAAACAAAACAAAAACTAGCAGAAGACAGAAAAACAACAGTGGCAAAGAAAACAAGCCCAGAGGGGAACAGAAAGCAAGAAAGGGGTATCACATCCTCATCAAAGACCTGAGGAAAGAGACAGGTCCTTAGCACTCTTCAAAATACCAGTAGGTTGGGACCCATCTTAATTTTGAGAACTCTTATTCCAGAAGGCAGGCACTGCTACAGAGAAGGCATGGTTCTGGGTTCAGACAAATGGCTTTATTTAATTGGTGGAATTCAGAGGGAATACAAATCGAACTGGCCAGATAGATACTATGGAAGGTAAAGAGACCCCAAGTACCAGGTAACCTATGCCATAGAGGGCTTTTATAGCTGGCAACCGACACCTTGAATTGCACATGGAAATAAACTGGCAACTGGTGCAGTGAAGCAGAGGTGTTCCATGGGCATACTGAGGAATGTCTGTCACTGCCTATATTGCTGGATTCTGGATCAGCTGAAGCTTCCAGATGGTCTAGACTAGAGCATGTTGCAGTAATCAAGCTCTGAAGTGACCTGAAAATAAACGACTGTCTGAAGGGTCCACTCATCTTGGAAAGGAAACAACTGGCACATCAGATGAAGTTGGATAAAAGCCTTTCTAGCCACAGCTGTTCACTGAGCAGGAGCTGTGAGTCCAGGAAGACTCCCAAAGTGTGTCACCCCTCCAAGGTCAAAGCTGGAATATCCCCAGATCTGGGTGATCCAAACATCCACAGTTACTTGGTCTGGGAAGGATTGATTTGGACATGGTTTCTTCCGATCCAGACCTGCACAGCCTTCAGGCACTGGAACAGAACCGTGACAGCTTCACTTAGCTGGTTCAGAGTTGAAAGACATAACCCGATGTCATCAGCAATCAGTGGATGACCTCACCCAGAAGTTTCATATAAATGTTGAAAAGGGAGGGAGAGAAGCATGCATCACCCCACAAATGAAGGACTTAGGGGACAATTTCTCCCTCCCCACTAACATCAAATGCAACCAGCCCAGGACAAAGGAAGAGAACCACTGTAAAACAGTGCCCCTAACCTATAGAACCAGCATAGAAGGATACTATATTTAATGTTATTGAAAGCCTTCAGGAGTTCAAGGAGCTCAAAGACAGATGCCCCACCATCATCCCAGTTCTGTCACTGGTCATCAACAAGTGCAACCACAGCTGTCTCAATACTAAATCCCAGTCTGGAACCTGACTGAAATGTTATCTATTTCCCATCAGCTGCAGGCTGATTACCTTCTCAACAACCTTCATCACATTTAAGATTTGGCTGCCCTCTCAGATTTGGTAGCCAGCTCTCAGCTGTGCCTTCATGCTGTGCTCATCTCATTTGTCCTGTGAGCCATATACAAATATATATACAACTTTGCATAATATAACATCATTGAAAGTGCTATGGCCATAACAGCAGACATGCCCTCAGTACCATCCATCTCTACTGGTGCACAATAAAAGACATGTAATTAATGCTCACTCAACTCCACTGGAACATATGTCAGAGGTGAGGTGAAAATAACAACTGCAACTACAACTCTGACTAGCAGCTATTCTGGGCAGTTTACAACACAGTTGGATTTTATTTCCTGTATTATCAGTGCCCTAATCCATCTGCTGAAGAATGGATATGGTAGCCAGGAGCAACCAGATGCAGAAGCAACAATCCATCATCCTCTACCATCCTGAATGACTATAATACATAATGTCTTTGGACCATCCTGTCCACCTGATGGGTGCTTCAACCAACGTGCAAGGATTTTGCTGGTCAGCAACCCAGGATCATAATGCTGCGGAGAGTGGAAAGGACATCTAGATGATACCTAAAAGGTGCTTTAAGCTGAAAAATGCTTGGTGCTCTTCCCTCTGCTGACCTGTGCCTTGCAATAGCTGAAGACAGTTTGACGTTCTCCCATACCACACTACTCTCTGGCCCCAAATGTGCCTACTTTGGTGGTGGAGGTGTGTGAGAGGGACCACTATCATTGTGTGCTATAAACGCAAATTCCAATAGGGGTAGCTCCCTTATTCTATACTAGTTGTACCCTGCCACGCGTTGCTGTGGCTCAGTCTGGTTAAATGGAAAAGAAAGAAAAGAGAAAGCGTACGTTTGTAATATGTTTAATTTCACAATGCTAGCGTGTGTTGCTTTTATGTCCAACAGATGGTGCTGTTTTTCAAAAAAGCATGTTTTTACCTGTCACAGGTGTGACATCTATATAATAGTAGGTATATAAAAACACATGCGTATTCAAATGCAACATTGTGTCAAAATTTCAAAGCAATCAGTGAAGAACTTTTGGAGATTTAAGATTTTGAACAAACGAACATTTACATTTTTATTTATATAAGATAGCTCCTGAACCTTGACAAAACCAGGGCATACACATCTGCATTCACACAGAGAGCTAATCAGAAGACTTGACTTCCCCAATGAAATGGGCTTTAACAGGAAGCTAGAAACGGAAATGTTCTTGAAAAATTAAAAAAAAAGATTTGATTTTAAAAGTACTGGTATTAAGTAGTCCTCGCTTAGCAACCATAAATGGAATCAGCAACTCGGTAGCTAAAAGCCACTGTCCTAACTGGAAAAAAATCACATGACCACAAAGAGTTTATAATCTCACTTCCCCTTTGCTTGTTAAGCTGCAGACACTAAGCAAAAAAAAAAAAAGCCTTTTGGATTAACTCTGCTTGTCACAAGACAGTTGTGAAGTACGCAAATGGCAATCACGTGACTGTGGAACACTATGACCATTGTAAATGCGAGGATTGGTCACAAAGTTATATTTTTAGCGCCATTGTAACTTCAAACAGTCACTGCATGAGGAAGCTAGTAAGAGAGGACTACTTTCAATGGAATGGGTGGAAGGGTGGTTTTCCCTTCCCTTTTCATCTAAGACAACTCACAATAATAATAATAATAATAATAATAATAATAATAATAATAATAATAATAATAATAATAATAATAATAATAATAATAATAATAATAATAATAATAATAATAGTAAAGTTGGAAGGGACCTTGGAGGTCATCTAGTCCAACCCCCTGCTCAGGGAGAAAACCCTATACCATTTCGGACACCCAGCTACACCCAGCTATACTGAATCAAAACTGGTAGTAAAAGTAATAACTAAAATGAGATTGGGGATGTAGAGCGAGATACTATTAGATATTATTAGTCACCACTGCTGCAACAGAAGCAACCAGTACAAGGTTGAGTCCAATGGCTTCTAGTAGCAATTTCTTTCTCTATAGTTTGTTCTCCACTCTTTCACATGGCCAGTTAGATCTAGAATTGTTCTATCTGTCCAATGGGCTCTTTCATTCCTAAACTCAGATCACCTCTTCCCCTAACAAGTACAGGTAGTCCTCAACTTATGATCAGTTCAAAGTTACTACAGACCTGGAGGCTATTTAGGATCTTGAGTCGAAATTCCAATGGTTGGGCTCCCATCCACGAACACGTGACCAAACTTTGGGTGCTCGACAACCAGGGCATACTACAGCTTTCTGCAGCATCCCAGAGTCGTGTGACTGCATTTAAGAACGCTGTTGCCGAAAACCAGCATTTACTTCTGATTTTGGAAAGCCATTGGTTTATTTAACAACCACAGCATTTGCTTAACAACAATGGCAGCTACTTGACAACTACTGTGACGGCTTCACCACCACCAGGAAAAAGGTTGTAAAATCACACCAATCACATGACTAACTGGTTTTACAACCATCACAAATTACGACCATGATGGACTGGCTCCATTACATTGAAAAGTCCAGTGCTATCTATATAAGCCAGTAGCAACAAGTCTCCCTTGTTTACTGACACAGAGACAGGAGAATTCAAAACTCCCCAACTGAAAGTGAGAAGACAACACTGGATGATAACTAAACCACAATGAAACTGAAAACACTTCCCCCCCCCAAAGTAATTGTGTTTTTAATCTATGTCTGGAACAAAACTATCTGGGACACAGCTGTTTTTTGTTTGGTTTGGTTTGTGCATGAATTGCCCAAAACCTGTCTTATTCCTTTCAGCACTCCCTTTAATACATTAACTGATGAGTTAAAACATGGAAGCTTCATTGTAACATGGCATTACCACTACCCTGAGAAAAATATAAAAAATTGGATTCAAGTGACTTAGAATACTGTTACTCATTTTAGTCAATGAGAGTTCAAGTTAGTAGTGATAACTTCAAGTTTTTTTTCTGAATATTATTAAATCTGGACTCAGCCCAAACTTTCATTCTTTTAAGTGTGACGCCAGAGACCTTAGTTTCTTCCCTCCAGCCACATTTTCTGCTTCCATGAAATTGACTTGTTTATGGAAACTCTCTGAGTATTAGCTTTAATATGCAGTACTCTTCTGATACGCACATTTCTAGGTTCTCGATTGTCACAAATATGCTAGAATTCTGTCAAATGTTATCTAGTTGCAAGTGGTAATCAAGAGCTCAGGTTCCATAAATGCATCTAGAAAGTGAATTTGTTGAATGAAAACTGCCAGCAGGTTAATTTATTTTAAAAAGTAACACAAGGGATACTTGAGACATGAAAAATTTAGGCTCAGGTGTGTCTTCCAGCCAGTTGTATGAGTTTCTAGTAGTTTAATATTCACCTTGGCAGCAACTGAGAAACAGATGCAAGCAACAAGGAATAATTTTTATGATTAGATCAAGGAAAGGGATTAGAGCAGTGGTTCTCAACCTTTTTAATGCCGCGACCCCCAACCGGTCGTAAGTCGAGGACTAAACCGGTCGTAAGTCGAGGACTAAACTGGTCATAAGTTGAGGACTAAACCGGTCGTAAGTCGAGGACTACCCAACCGGTCATAAGTCGAGGACTTTCCCTGCCCGGGAGCGCCGCGCATGCGTGGTTCCGCCCCCTGCGCCGGCCGAGGCGTAGCTGGCAAGTGGCAGAGACGGAGCAGGCCGACCACCAGCTGGCCCAGCTCAAGGGAGGTAAGGCACCCGCCGGAAAAGGGGAAAAAAATGGCGGACAGCCTTGCTTGGCGACCCCTGTGAAATGGTCGATCGACCCCAAATGGGGTCGCGACCCATAGGTTGAGAACCGCTGGATTAGAGTGAAGGGAGTCTTGCCCAGTCTAATGTTCTCCCTATGCCAGGGGTCTTCAAACTTGGCAACTTTGAGACTTGTGGACTTCAACTCTCAGAATTCCTCAGCCAGACATGGCTGGCTGAGGAATTCTGGGAGTTGAAGTCCACAAGTCTCAAGGTTGCCAAGTTTGAAGACCCCTGCCCTATGCATTGAACTACAATCCTCATTGTCCCTAGTCACCTTGCTCAGCAGCTGTTTGTAATTTAACTTCTAATTCAACATACCTGGAGGGCAGTGGTTTGAGGAAGGCTGTAGTAGGGAATGTATGAACAGAGATGTCACCATGGCTGGGGTAAAAATCTGCGCTCTGCTTAATTCCTGGAGATTTAGAGGCCACAGTGAAGGCAGGCCTGGCCTACTCTATTGCTATTTTTGCTGTTTAGCTCAGCCCACCCTAATACCTGAATTGGAAACCTCAGTAATGAAGAGATGGGGGTTGGATGAGGTGTCGTCCCGTACGTAGAATGAAAAATATTTTAATCCTGGCTTCTGCTCCATGGCTTCGTGAGATAACATTATTGTAGAAACAAGTGTACTACAGTTCATGTGGTAGAAGTCACTTAGATCAGCAGTGCTGGTTGTGGAGGCAAGCAGGCATAATCGGTTCTTATGTGCCTCCTGGCAACTTGGATTCATCACAGTAACAGCAGGGAAACTGGAATTAAAGTGCTTAAGCTCTAATTCTAAGCAGCTTCCCGGTTTGAACTAAACAAGCAGCTTAATGTGATGAGATCAAGAAATGGTGCAATGGTTGCTTAAATTAGTGAAGAGCAACAGAAGAAACATTTTGTTAAGGAAGAAGAGGAGTGTGTTTTAGGAAGGCTAGTGCTTCTAGAAAGCAAATAACTAATGGTTTGGAGTAAAAATATGAGCCAGCACTTGCAAAAATAACTTAGTCTTGCAGCTAGGAGTCACTGTGTTTTAGGTAAATGCATTTCTGAATATCTATCTGTGTGCATATGATTACATTTTAGTAACTTGATAGAATGTTTAATATAATCCAACCTAAAGCAATGTTTTCTCAGTCTAGGGCTATTAAAACTGGAACTGTAGTTCTAGGTATAGTCAAAGACAGAGGGGGAAACATTTACAGTGCAATCCTATATACTGCATGTCTATGTAAAAATAAAACTCATTAAAGTTGGTATTATCTATACAAACTCCGTGTATCAGGTTGAAGCCTAAAGATCTTATTTATTCCTGTATACAAAATGTCTTGGTTATCAAGAGGCAAGTATTTCCATATAATGACAAATTACTACAGACAATTCTAGCAGTGAATCTATATGAGCTTTTATCATCACTGGGTAGCCTCCTAGATTATTTTTATGCAGACAGAGATATGCAAATATTTCATCCATATATGTTTCATATTTCATAGAAAAAACTTTTTTGCATTGTAGTAAAGATTCTTGTAAGCAAGCTGTGTGAATAATTCATTCTGTTACAAATGAGGGTAGCACTAGAAATCATTTGGAAAACATGATCAGACTTGGCCTATATATTATCAATCTACTTGAGCGCTTCCAGGTACAGGATTTAAAAAAAAGACCTTTGAACATTTATATCCCAACCATATTCATGCTATGGTAGATTCCCCACAAACCTCTTCCAATAGAAGAAGTCGGAATTGGCCTGAATTCCCTCTAATTCCAGCTGGTGCCCACATCTAGTAAGATTGAAAAGGCACTCCCAAATTTCACCACAAAGAATTACAAAGGAAAGGCAATGAGGTTGTGTAAAAAAGCTGCTCACAGTGAGCTGTCCCACATCTGATTTGATTTCCATGGTAATTTCCTCCTTAATAATTAGTGTGACTGGTTTTTTTTTTAAAGGACTGTGTGTCACAGTAACTCCCACAAGCATTTTAATTTTCCTTCCTGGCATGTCATGCTGTTAAATTATGATCCTTCGTCTTTTGTAAGCACATTTAAACTATTCCATTCCAGAAGACCTTCTAGAACAGTGTTTTTGAAACTTAACAACTTTTAAGATGTGTGGACTACCATTCCCAAAACTCCCCGGTCAGTGCTGATGAGGAATTCTGGGACTTGTGGTTCATACATATTACAGTTACCAAGGTTCAAAACACTACTTTAGAATAAGGCAGTCATAACCAACCCCGATAAGGAGATTCATCACCTTATTCCTAGAGGTTTCAGGGCATCTGCAGAGAGCTTATTTTCCCTCATTTTTACCACTCTCCCTTCCAATCCTCTGATATGCTAGCATCGTCATAATTGTTGGAAAAGATGCCCAAATGCAGAATGCTGCCATAGTCCCATTTCAAGTCTTGGTTACAGAGTTGTCATGCAATTAAGGTCTTGTTCTGGGTGTCTGGGAAGCTTTTGATGGCTCTCATTGCTTTGGCTACCATTTTCTACACTTGTTCTTTACACACATTGGGATTTTGGGAAAAATGAGGAATAAATGGACAGAAATAAATGTGGAGCAATAATGGAGGATCTGCGTGGGTTGCTAGCCATTCTCTTTTCTTCTGTGAAGGGAGATCCTTGTTTACCCATAAACCGGGAGGACCCTGTGCAGGCCTAATAAGATGCTTAGTTGCTGCTCATCTTGGAAGACAGCAACTAAACACTGTCAGACACTTCTCTGTGTTCAAGCATTGGGCCGTGAATGCTCTCCACTAGCTCTAGGCTTGCAAGCACACAGGTGTGACTTGGCTCATGGCATCATAGGTGTTGTGTCCTGAGCCTGCTGGAGTGGTGAGCAGGCTAAGAATTGTTGCAAATGGTCCCGGGCAAACCAAAAGCTGCCCGGGACCAGACTGGTCGGCGCCAGCCTTGTGCGCATGCGCAAGGTGCAAAAACGGGCAGTTCCTATTGGTTAACGCTGTCTGGGTTTAGGGCCCTATAAAAGGCCTGTGCGCCTTTTACTGCTTGCTTGGTTGTAGGAGAAGAGTAATAAAGAGCTTGTTTGTTCACCATGTGTCTTCGTCAATTGCCAATGAACGGAATGCACAACAATAAGGTCATCACAAATTAATAGAGAGTGAAGAACACATTCATCATGCTTAAGTGGATCTGGAGGTCAACCCAGAGAAAAACATTTCTCTGTATTTTTAGCATGCAATAACTTCAATGTTGACATAACTCTGGGTGGCAGAGAAATAACTAATGTATATTAGTTATTTGTTCAGACTGGGGCCTTCCTAACAGAGAGCATCTTTAAAAACATTTGACCTAAGAGAGGCATTTCATGTATGGGAATGGGAAAATGAAGGCTGCTCTTTCCGTAGCCTGGAGAATTAAAGGGAAGGCTCCCTTTTATTTACCATTTAAACCAGTGAGGTTTTTTTAGGCTCAGGTGATACATTCTACTAAGCTATGGTTTGTTTTAATAAATTGCTGAGCCAGATCAATGGCAGAGTTTACATTAAATCAAGATCAAACAAGTCATATTATGGCATAATACAGTTTATGAAGCTGGTATCCACAGACTATAATATGGTTTAAGGTTAACTTGTTATATGAAACATACTGGTTTGTGTTAACAGTATATTGCAGAAGGTTAGCCAAATGTAGTTCGTTCAGCAGATATAATATCATATTTGAGCTAAGCCAGTTTCACATGTCACCTTTTTCTAGTTTTTTTCAAGCACTATAAGTATAGTCCTCAACTTACAACCATAATGAAGACTGAAATCAGAATTGATTGCCAAGCACTCTAATTTTGATCACATGACATGTGAATGCTCTGACTGGTACTAACTCACTTTTTCGATGTCATTGTAAATTTGAACAAATGGTTGAAAGTCAAGGACTACCAACTGCTCTCCTGTAATAAGATGTAACCTACAAGCATGAACATCAGAGAAGAATCTTCTGAGATCACTGATCATTGATCTTCCTTCACAGAAAAACATATGTTCCCCATGATGTTGTCTTTATGATAGGCCAGTCATAATGGCTAATTTTTCATGTTGCACTAAGCTATCATTCTATTTTTTTTTTTTACTTTTGCCTTGGTGCAAGGCATGAATCTAGCCATTTCTTGCAAATCATGGTGTAGGATCTAGTTATAATGCCTGTTGTCTGTGCGTGGATGCTAGGAGTGGTTGAAGCATATTTGGAACTTCAGTGAGAATCTTCAAACTTAAGTAAGACTTGAAGAATATTCTTGAAAAAGCAATGGCAAGCCATTATAATATTGTTGCAAAAAAGACTACCTGAATGAACCACTAAGTCAAGCTTATTGAGACTTGTGTATGAATAAGGACATTATGGTTGGTTTAGCAAACCAATTCACCATGCCCTAATAATTCATCAGTATAATAGTTGAATATATTTCCAGTTGTGATCTCACAATAATTACAGTAGGAAAGCAATACATAATTAACACAGACCATCCTCTGTCTGCAAAGAAATTCTGACATTAAGCTGTTTTTCATTCCAGGTGCTGGTGAGTCAGGGAAGAGTACAATTGTCAAACAGATGAAGTGAGTATCCCCTTCAAGATCAGCAATCAGGAGCTCAAAAGTTAGCTGTACCCAGCAGCATTTTTAATTAGGCGTTGTCCCACATTGGTTCACGTTTATAGATACTTTTCAGGTTGTTGGCAGCAGGAGTGGGCTGAGGCAGATAACTTAAACTGATTATGGAAGGCTTAGTACACATAAAAATAGCATGTGGTTAAACCAACTGAGGACAACAAGTGGCAACTGCTTGCTTCATAAATTGATTTTGGATAGGATCAAGAGGAAATACCTTTTCATACAACAGTATGTCATGGAGCAATCAATAACTGCTCGCCTGCACATATGATTTAAAGAACTCCCATGCTGGCTCAGGAATTCTGGGAGTTGAAGTCCACGAGTCATAAAAGAGCCAAGATTAACTACCCCTGGTTTAGGGTGTCCCTTTTTTTAGGCTGGTGGATGGAAATGACCATTTAAAGCCAGGTGCTCTTCCTTTAGCATGGTCTTCACTAAGTCTTTTTAAATGAACTTAGTAGGAACTAAATTAGGCTTAAAACTAGAGTAATACTAGGCAAGTGCAAGCTGCATTGAAGATGGAGTGCACAATTATCCACAGCAAGAATTAACTATTGCTACAAGATGTCCTCTCATCAACTGAGTATTAAAATTAAAGTGGTGCAGCACTTGGCACTGAAATGCCTAAAAGTGCTTCAGAGTGCATAAGGGTAAGAACATGGCCTTATCAATAACACCTTCTTGGGGGAAAGTGCATTTGCTTTTACCTTTTGCATGCAAGAGCTCAGATCAGAGGCTGGCCTCAGCCTTCTTCAGCAGAAACCTGATGTGCCAAGCCAATGTTTTTGATTACCCAAACTGACACTAGTACTCATAGCTTGGAACAAACTAAGCACTCAAAATCCCTGCTAGGTGAGTTGCTACAAAAAGCAGAAGTTGGTAGAAGACAGAAGAGTTAATAATAATAATAATAATAATAATAATAATAATAATAATAATAATAATAATAATAATAATAATAATAATAATAATAATAATAATAATAATAATAAAGTTGGAAGGGACCTTGGAGGTCATCAAGTCCAACCCCCTGCTCAGGCAGGTAATCCTATACCATTTCGGACAAATGGCTGTCCAGTTTCTTCTTAAAAACTTGATATGGAAGTCATGATGTTGAGAGAGATAAGAAGGAAAGAGGAGACCAGGGTTTAGACATAACAGGCTGCACCAGATGTTAACATTTCACTTAGTGAATGAGTAACAATACTCTGATTTGTTTCCAGTCCTTGTTGACCCATACAGACTCCTTGGCAGGTGGAGAATAAAACCAAAGACAAAACTAGTACTAAAGCTTTGGAATAAAATCGATGGTAGCATTCCATGTTCAGGACTTGGGTTTTGTTTTTTCTCTTTGTACTACAGAATTATCCATCAAGATGGTTACACAGAAGAAGAATGTATGGAGTTCAAAGCAATCATATATAGCAACATACTTCAATCCATCCTATCAATCGTCAGGGCCATGACTACTCTGGGCATAGATTTTGCTGATTCAGGTCGAGGGGTGAGTGTTACCAACAGCACACTGTACTTCTAACATGTGTTCCCCTGAAAGCAATGACAATGGCTAGAAATTGGGATGCAATACAAGCAGGGTGATTGGAGGTGTCAAAAAGTGGCTGCTATTGCATAATTGAAGTCTAGATATTTTTTCTGACATTGCCTCCCACTGCACAGACAGAGCACAGAACATTTTTTTCCCTTTTACATAGGAAAAATATTTTTGATTTGATCAGGCTGGGAACAGGATTGATGTGTATGTGTTTGTATATATTTGAGACAAGGAGACTGATACAAACTTTTTAAATTTGAGTCCAAGAATGACCATGGGATATTTAAATGATAGTCCAGAATACATATGCTGTTTCACTAATTTTATTCTATGGTTTATACATATTTTTCTTATGGGTTAAAAACATAGAAAACCAAAGAATGTACCTTTATATAAAAAACTAATATTGGAGGACATTCTAGAAGCCTAAAAGATGCACTATGTTCAGATGCAATATATGAGGATAGGATACATACAGTAACAGAGCAGGGTTACAAGTGTGTAAATACTGATAACATGCATCAAGTACAGATGGTTTGTGGAAAACAACCATACTCCGGACTGCTTTTTGGTACCAATACAATCAATGCCCAAAAGCTTATGCCACACAAAATCTCTTAGCCTGGAACATACCACAAGCAGAGTGAACACTGCATTTTGATGTAGTGTATTATGAACCGTGTGGTAGACAATGTGGTTTGTTTATGATTTATGGTTCAGACAACTCCAGACATTTGATGAACTGTTTAAATCATAGTTCAGTAACTATGGGTAAGTGTGTTGCACAAACACGCCCATCACTTCTTTTTGCTACACAACCTAATGAAGTTAACCCCTGGAAGTGAAGTAGGTGTGCTTAGCGCCATCTTGTGATTAAAGAAAAGTTTTGGAGAGCATTATCTGTTTCCTATCCAATGTGCAAAAGCTGATTCATAGAATAATTAGGCCAGCAACGACCTGAGTTATTGTCAAAACAGTCTTACCTCTTACAGTTCATAACAGGAAGTAATGTACTTTTAAAAAGAAAAAAAAGAGAAGCTACTGCTGAAAATGTATAAGACATCAACTAATCCAGGGGTCTGCAACCTTGACAACTTTAAGACTTGTGGACTGTTCAGCTCCCAGATTTCCTCAGCCAGCCAAGTCTTAAAGTTGTCAAGGTTGCAGACCCCTAAACTAATCAACCATATGGTACTGAAAATATGCTATGTTGGAAGAAAGCACTACACAGATTGTGCCAGAATGGCAATACACAATAACACTTCACTAGAGGAAATACTTTTGGTGGACAATCCAGGCCCAACCAAAGTTTTCTCTCTGAAAGAAGCTGATATATTGTCAAGAAAGTTATTACTTTCTTCTATTTTTTTCTCCCCGTACGAATAACAAAAGCAATAGCACTTAGACTTATATATCGCTCCGTAGTGCTTTACAGCACTGTCTGGGTGGTTTACAATGTCAGCATATTTCCCCCAACAATCTGGATCCTCGTTTTGAAGGATGGAAGGCTGAGTCAACCTTGAGCCTCCACCACGATCAAATTCCAGGCTGTGGGCAGAGTTAGCAGCCTGCAGTACTATATTCCAACTATTGCACCACCGGGGCTCAGTGTTCTTCCTTCCACCTGCTTCTCTGCTTTGGTGTTTTCTAGTTTGATGCATGGGTCATATAAAGCCTGTCTCTGCAAGCTAGAACTTCCCAGCTGAAAACAGTGGGCATCTTGTATAGGAGACCTCATAACTACATGAAGATGAGCCTTGCATTCCATATCCAGCCCCCAAGGAAACAAGATTGTGCTTATGGGCTCTGTGTTTTTATAGGATGAGCAACGGCAGCTGTACAGTTTGGCTGATTCCATTGAAGAGGGTACCATGCCCCCAGAATTGGTGACTTGTATAAAGAAACTTTGGGCTGATGGAGGAGTTCAAGCCTGCTTTGATCGAGCAGCTGAATATCAGCTCAATGATTCTGCTGCATAGTAAGTCTGAGCCAACTATTGCATCTATGAAAGATTACCTTATTGGGAAGCCAATTAAGCCCCCCCCCAGAGGACTGTGATAATGAGATTGCACAAATGTCATATCAACATAAGATATTTGTGCAATCACATTATCACAACCCTTTGTGAAAGTGAGATGGCAACTCCTCAACTTGTTAATAGGAATTTCTCCTTGCATAGTTTGTTGTCTTTTCAAATAAAACCAGTTGTCTTGTGCATGCTTCAAAAATGATTTGGAGAAGTGGTTCAGAATATGTGGAAAATTAGATCAACATCTCTTTAAAACAGCTATATGGATGCTTCAAAGAGTGTTGTGCTTGCATTTCTTAAATCCTGCCAAGAGTACTACAAAAATTTGTCCAGGCAGTAGCCAGGAGAGTCAATACTGACTCAAAGACAAAAAGAGAGAGACCCTTTTCAGTCTAACCTGGTTTAGAAACAGAGAGACATCAACTTTATTGAATTTGCTTGATATCTCAGCACTTTTGATGCTGTCGGTCACCATATCCTCCTGAGCCATCTCCATAAGCTTGGCAGGGAGAGAGTGTGGGGCAGAACCAATATACTGTGGTAAAGCAATTCCATTCCTATTTATAGGGATGGTCCTAGAGTGTGTCTCTGCTTTTTTGTGGAATAATAGCAAGTATTACATGAATCTTAGCGGGATAGACATTAGTGAGAAATGATGTCAGTATGCTGATGATGTTAATGTTCTACTTTTCTATAATGCCTGAATCAAGAGGTGTGGCATTTATTCTGGAAATTGGGGTGATATGGATGAGGATCAAGAAGTTCAGGTTGAACCCTGAAGAATTAGGGAGTCTATATCAGATAGCTGTGGTTCCTCAGAAAGAATGGATACATAATTTTGGATGTTCCTAGAGTCATCATTGCCATGGGATCCACAAGAGATTGCTGTGGCCAAAAACATCTGTTTCCAGATTGATTGATATACCAACTTGTAAATAAGAAAAGTCCCTGTTCTATATACCCAGACCTTCTGTGAATGCTGTTTGGTTTTTGTTTATTTTCCATTATTCTGTCATGTTTTTAAATGAATGTCCTATTTTATTCTGTTTAATCTATTGTGTATACTACAGTTTACTAATTGTTCAATTTACAAAACTGTGCAAAGTAAAATATAAATATTAACTGCAGAATACTCCAATAACATGGATAAGGCTGATCATATTTATTCCTACATCTTCTATCCTCATTAGTCAATTTATTATAGTCCTAAGCTGCTTTTGCACAAGTGGGCAGATCTGTACTTTTGAAAGCATGTTGTGTGTGCTTCGAGGAAAAGGCCTTCACAGTGAGCACAGAGAGAATCTAGTGTTGGTTCTAGTAGAACTCCAACGCTGATCAGAACTTGCATGGCTTTCTAAATCCTCTTCTGAAGATGCGTATTTTGATTTCTTAGGGAATAGTTGATTAAGACAAAGAAGAAAATGTTTTCTTAGATTTATTTTCAGCTTTCAGTTATTGCTTTTCAAAACTCTTTAGGAAGGAAAAGATTAATAGGAATGTCATTATTTTGAAGTCAGTCAGGTAATAATTTGGAATTAGGAGAGAATTAAGGAAGGAGTCATTCTAGTTAATAGTCTTGAATAAGTACAATGGAAGTTAGTGAATAAATTTTTGAATAAATTATCTCACAGCCCAAGGAATTCTTGTTACTCATATCTGATTTAGGAGGAGCAAGCAAGTGCTATAAGTGAAGATACAGCCTGCTAGTTTTCCATGATGTTATAATCTTCTTTAACAATCTCAGTTAACAATGTCACTTCTGGGACTGCAAATCCTGATTATATCAGTCACTGAATTTCATTGTGCACTTAGTTTTGGGTATACATATCTGCAATATTACACGTACCTGATTGATCAGACATGATTCAAACTATTTATTTGCATAATTCTGTACTAATATTCAATTTCAAAGGGGAGTTTAGCATTTTGGGAGCAAATATTGCTACAATATAGAGATATAATATGGGATGCATACACCTCCAAATTCCTACTGGTATTGCTGACTAAAAGTTGTGTCTCTTTTTGCCAATTAACATTGTGCAACAGAAGTCTACTAAATCCTTTCAGGCTTCATTCCTAAGCTAGTAACTTTCATATGTGATGGGCTGTAGCTCTTATCTTCCCCAGCCCGCATGACAGCCAACAAGATTTATCATCCAATGTATTTAGAAGGCACTAAATTGGCAAATGCCATATTTACAAAATGTTTATGCAATTGGAAGAGTAAATAGAGCCAAATACTATACAATACACTAGAAAATAAATGGTCAAAAATCTATTAATCTGTTAGCCTTAACAATATAATAACTTGCAATTGCTGTGCAGTCCTAACCAAATTTGAACAGCAGAGGTTTGCCATTTCTGCTCTTGCTACATTAGCCAGGTGTTAACCAATGCTTATAGCACATTTTCCTTAACGGTATACAAAGGACAGCAGAATATGTTGACATTAAATCATAGTAATTTCAGTTTGATATTTCTGGAAGATAGGAGTTCAAAATCCTGCTCAAGGCATTAAAGCTTTAGGAAACTTTGACACAGTTCTATCAAATCATAATATAGATGGCATATGACACATGCTATAATACAGTGATGGCAAACCTTTTAGAGATCGAGTGCCCAAACTGCAACCCAAAACCCACTTATGCATCGTCAAGTGCCGGGTGGGTATGGCCCATTGGCTGGGTGTGGCCAATTGGGTGGGCGTGGCCAATTGGGTAAGCGTGGCTGGGGTGGTAATGGCAGACTGGGTGGGACTAAAAAGTTCAATCAATCAATTTCAACTTTGCAAGATCTTTTTTTTTCCTGCGAGAAGTTGAAAATGACTGATTGAAACTTTTTTTTTTTTTTGCACACGGCGGCAGAGGCCTAAAGCGAAAAGGTTTTATAAAACCCAGCTGAAGGCCCAGGACTGGGGCAACAGCGCGAGTGCCCACAGAGAGGGCTCCGAGTGCTGCCTCTGGCACCCGTGCCATAGGTTCGCCACCACTGCTATAATATATTCCTAAACCATGCTAAGAAATTAAATTGCATCCCATTCCTCTGTAGCTATCTTAATCAGCTGGACAGGATCACCGCTGCCAACTATCTTCCCAATGAACAGGATGTATTGCGATCCCGTGTTAAGACCACAGGTATCATAGAAACAAAGTTCTCAGTCAAGGATCTTAATTTCAGGTGAGCAAAGCCTCTTGATGTCTTCCCTGCTCTGAAATGCTAACTTTTTCTTTCCATTTCCAACTAATTTTTAGGATGTATAAATCCTATTTTAGTTCTGTTTTGCCTTTCCTCCACTTGTATATACTTCAGGGTACTGTGGCATCCAGAAGTCTTTCTGCCACACTTTTTTACCTAATGTGTAAAACTGGCCATTAGCAGCAGGGCACTCTTAGGAGCAACCTTAATTCCATGTCTCTTTGTGCCCCTAGCAAAAGCTTAACTTTTCAAGGTATTTCTATTTCTAATTTGATATCTATTGTTTCAAAAAAAAAATTGTGTTAAATGTTTGACTGAAAAATGGAAGTACTTTTCTAAATTATATTGTCACCTTCACACCTTTGCCTAAGTAGATTGCCCCAAATCTGTGTCTTCTGGATGACTTCACGTTCAATCTCATAATCTCCAAGATCCAAGGATTTTGGAAACTATGAATTGAAATCCTACACAAGTGGAAATTGTGGGAAGCTGAATAGTTGCTTCCCTGTGCATCTTTAACCAGTGTGATAGACTGAACATACGCATCATTCTAAAGTCCCAAACATCTGTTCATTGAAACCACATTGCTTTGGGAAGATTTTCCTCTGGTTTCAAAAGTTCCAACATCATTGTCACATGCACCGTTCTTCTTTCTTCAGAATGTTTGATGTAGGTGGGCAGAGATCAGAACGCAAAAAGTGGATCCACTGCTTTGAAGGGGTGACCTGCATCATCTTCTGTGGCGCTCTTAGTGCCTATGACATGGTCTTGGTAGAAGACGATGATATGGTATGTTTGCTAGCTAGCTCAGACTGTATATACGACGAATGACAGTTCCAAACATATACTTGGTTCCGCTTTGAAATTCATCAGCCCCATAAAAAAAACCCTTTCTACTTCATGCTGATAAAGAATGCCAGAACTTTATAATTGCATTAGCAGCCTGGTTACAGCCAAAGAAGGGAAAATTAAAGGAACTTAAATGTAGCCAGTCGGGTGGTTGGTTTTTTTTGTTTGTTTTTTGTTTTGAAATTGTGCTGCTCCCATTCAAGCCCAAGTAACAAAACAATCTTGTAACTTCAAAACGGTCACTAAGCAAAATGCTCTAAGTTGAGGACTATCTGTATTTCTTCTGACATGCGCTTAAAATATGCTTTTGACAGCAACGATTAAAAGCTGGCATGCAACAGAACAGTCAGAACTTGCAGCATCGTCCTTATTTCTGTGTCTCTCTGTCCTTCACCAGGAATGTTTCACAGATGTACTTAGAAAATAACAAGGTGAGGAAAGCACCTCATGGTTTCTGGAATTCTGTCCAGACCACTTAGCAATGCAGCCAGGAGGGAAGTGGGGTGAGGTGGGGGGCTTAAGACGAAACATTCAGCAATGGATTAAGCCACTTCTGAAAGACTTCTCTCTCCTGGAGATGTACTGTGGGAGGTTTTTTCCCCCCTCCAAGCTCATTTTCAACACAATTTTATTTTTGCCAGTAGTAGTCAGTAGTCCCATTCCATTCCATTTTTTGCAGAGCTATTCTGTTAATAGACCAGTGGACAAAATCCGGAGCACCTTCACAAATTTCTTCCCAACATTCCACTGGAGTTAGAATATTAATGGATGCATAGCTACAGTTTGTTATTTTGTTTACAAGTGTGTCCAACATTCAGAAATCAAAGCCAAGCTAAATGGTAAAGAGCACTCTGAGAGATTAGATGATGATCTAGACCAGGGGTCCCCAACCACTGGTCCATGGACTGGCACTGATCCGCAGCATGCCAACAAGCAGGCCGCACAAACGAGCAAAGCTCCATCCTCAGGATGTCGGCAGTATTGAAAACCACACCACCTCTGGTCTGCAGAAAAACCTTTCTCCATGGCACCGGTCCCTGATGCCCAAAAGGTTGCGGATCTCTGATATACGTAGACCAAGTACTCCTTTGTCATATCCAATGGAGCAAACATTTGTGAATGTGCCTCTCAGGGAAGCAGTTTAAGCTAGCATGACCTCAACATCTCAGTGTTTTCACCATTCTAAAAAGTTGCTTAGCCTTTAAGATTATTGAAGGATGGAGCATTTCCCTTCCTGCATAGGAATTGGGAGTGGCAAAGCCACAAAAACAGCTCATTTTTATCTTCCAGCTAGCATTATAAAGAGTAAAAACTTTGATTAAATGCAACAGGTTGATAAGAAGATATAAAATCATTTTTTTAAATTCAGTATTATTTTGTAATCCAAAACCAAAATGCACTGGGTGTGTGTGTGTAATACAGCATTTAGATCAGCAAAAGAAAAGGCAGGGGCTGCTCCCTTGAGACACATTTTGTCTGGATCCAACCCACTTCTTGCAAGTTGTCTGAAATGTTGTTTTAATGTTAGCAATTATATATGATACTGTTTATTGTTGGTAGTTTTTTGCATTTTTCAATGTGAAGAGTCTACAAACAAACAATTTAACTCTAAGGAAATCATCGGTAGGAATTTGACTTTTAATTTAATCACTGCTTCTTTGCTCCCATCACTGTTGACTGCATACCATTTATTTTGCCTATTTATTGAAATGTTTATTTTTTGTTTAAATTAACAAGCAGCAGAATATTTAATAAGATATTAGGTAGCCCCGGGTACCACTGTTCCTTTTAAACTTAACTTTTTAAAGTTCTTCTCTTTAGAACCGCATGCATGAATCTTTGCATCTCTTCAACAGTATCTGTAATCACAAGTTCTTTGCTGCCACTTCCATAATTCTTTTCTTGAACAAGAAGGACCTCTTTGAGGAAAAAATCAAGAAAGTACATCTCAGCATTTGCTTCCCTGACTATGATGGTGAGTTGGAACATTTCTCTCATTTTCATGAAAGCCAAAATAATTTGCTCAAAGAGCTAAATGAGAAAAAGACTTTCCTCTTACACCAGTGTACAGTTGGCTGGGGCAGTTTCCCCAAATAAGTAACTTCTACATGGAATGGATTAATTACCAACATTCCCAAATAGCATGTCCAGCAGTTTTGCTGGCTTGAAGTTATAGCAGTTCAATACATTTGGTGAGGATCAGGTTGAATATACTTAATGCCTAGAGTTGTTCGATATGAGATGGGCAGCAAATACATTTCATAATGTTGAGACTCTAGAAAGAGTACAGAGAAGAGCAACAAAGATGATTAGGGGACTGGAGGCTAAAACATATAAGGAACGGCTGCTGGAATTGGGTATGTCTAGTTTAATGAAGAGAAGGACGAGGGGGGACATGATAGCAGTGTTCCAATATCTCAGGGGCTGCCACAAAGAAGAGGGAGTCAAGCTATTCTCCAAAGCACCTGAAGGCAGGACAAGAAGCAACGGGTGGAGGAGAGAAGCAACCTAGAACTAAGGAGAAACTTCCTGACAGTTAGAACAATTAATCAGTGGAACAACCTGCCTCCAGAAGAGGTGAATGCTCCAACACTGGAAGTTTTTAAGAAGAGACTGGACAGCCATTTGTCCGAAATGGTCTAGAGTTTCCTGCCTGAGCAACTTTACTATTATTATTATTATTATTATTATTATTATTATTAGTAGTAGTAGTAGTAGTAGTAGTAGTAGTAGTAGTAAATGATACTTTATACATTGATGAACAAAGTGCTAGGTTTGAAGTAATTTACTATTGAAATTGAAATGTATCAATTCAATAAGAAATTCACACACATGCAACTTATTCAATTGATTCAAAAATGGCTTGCTCTATAAAATAACACAATAAAGAAGTTATTACACTTAAGAAATGTAAGCTTTAAAAATGACTGCAGTTACATTGTAAAGGCTTGTCAGGCTTACTGTCAAAGAGAACTACCCATTTCAATTTACATGTTTCATTGAGTTACTTCCTATGCTATATAATATTCATATGAAAGAAAGTGGGAATATGAGCATTTTATTGGTTTCTTTTTGTTCAAGAACTGCTTACAACAGTTCTGATAATAAAATAAGTTGTGGGTTGACACACCAAAGTAATGTAACACTAGTATCACATAAAAAATCATGTTCCAAGATGCAGATGGAAACAGATACAACTGGATTGAAAGATGTGTAGGATATTTCATTTGGTGCAAGAAATCTGTTAAGTGATTTTACCTGCCCCCTCAGTATCTAATCAAGGGTTGGGAACAACGTAGGTAACAATATGGAGGAGTAAGCAAATTGTTACATTTACATTGCTTTTCCTCCAGGAACTCAAGGCAACATATAGCATATACCACTTCTTTTTCATTTCCACCAGGAGAAAATGTTGTTAGATCTAAGTCTCTTCTTGTAAATGAGTAACTCAGGATCCAAACAATAAGTGATACTTAGTGATACTTTTTAACACTTGTTTAGTTTATATTTTCCTATTTCCTTTTCCCAACAGGCCCCAATACATTTGACGATGCAGGCAACTACATCAAGCTTCAGTTTCTTGATCTAAACATGAGAAAAGACGCAAAAGAAATTTATAGTCACATGACTTGTGCCACAGATACACAGAACGTCAAATTTGTATTTGATGCAGTAACAGATGTAATCATCAAAGAGAACCTAAAGGACTGTGGTCTCTTCTAAGATTACAGCTTTTTAAAAGAAAAGGTAATTACATTCAATTATCAGTTCCTAAAGTAGGAATTAGGCAGTAAGTATACTTTAGCATTTCCTTACTTATGCTTGTAACTATACTTCTGAACAGTAGTGCTTAAAGTCAAATGTGCATAATAACTAAATGAAAACAGTTGCCAAGTCAGCTGGGCTACATATATAATAGGAAGCAGCAGTTAAACTGCAACAGGATGCTTGCATTAAAACTATGCAAGTACTCTGCTACAGTATTTCAGTTCTTTTGCCATAATAATTTATAATAATTATTACATCAGAAGAGTTAGCACCATTGCCAAATTCTTCGCTTAGCAATTATTTCCAAAACAGGTTTGAAGATACTAATGCAACAAAGAGAAATTTTAAGGAAATCACAGGTAATAAGGTCCCATGTGATTACAAAACAAGCTCATGTAAGCAAAATCAAAGTTGGTGCTCAGTAAAGGACTCAGGAGTTTTTAAAGGTAAATAGTCTCTCTTAAATCAACTCCTAGTGACTACATAGTCACATTCATGGAGGGAGGAAGCAGGATTGAAAATGACATGGAAGTAGTCAGCCCTTGTCTTCTTTCAGGATTTTTTTTCCAGCTTTTCAATATACCTGAGATTTCCTAGTGGCCACCCTAGCCAAGAACTAGCCATGTACAATTCTATTTAGCTATTTCAAGGTCATCCACAGTGCTTACATGGTACTAGATGTGTAAGGATGCAACTGTTTCCCAAAAAACTGCAGAATCTGTAGATATTGCGAGACTTCACATGCCATGATCACTGAACATGATTAGTAGGAAGTTAGGGTTGAAGCTGAAAAACATCTGAATGTATGCATGTATGTATATACATAAAGTCTATCTTTACATCTTTGACATTCTCTTGACAACTTCAATTTCAAATGTAATTTGATTTCATTAGTCAAAATATCATTTCATCTTCATCTATCAGGAAGGAGAGCTTCCAGTGAGCTTCACCATTCTGCTGAGCAGAGCCATCATTCAGGAATCTACACTTCTCCATAGAAGATAAACAATTCTAACAAGATAACAGTTCTTACCCAAGATAAACAATTCTACCAAGAACATGCCATCAAAAAAGCTAATGGAACAAAAAGTTAAGAGTCTCCAATTTCTGAATAATTTTCTTTGATAAGTTTCCTTTCTGAAGTACTCTACAATCTGTGAAAGTGGAAATTATAACATGGGCAACAGTGAAGACAAACTTCTTTACAAACAATGAATTTATGTCAAACACTGAACCTCCGCATTTAACTATTTATAAATAAGCCATAATCCGTTCACAGGAAAAACACAAGCAGTGCTTTGGGGTCTTATTTAACAGAACCATTCATTTTAAAACCAATGGTCTGAATGTCCAAGTCCAAAAACTGTATATTGTATATAGAAATGAGGCATTTTCCAAATTTACATCTATTAAAATAGATCAAACACACAATTTACTTGCAGTTGTCTGAAGCTGGTGCAATTAGAACCCAGTGTCTTAAAAAAAAAGTTTTCTAGTATCTAATTCAGTGATCTAGAATGGGTCTGTTCCCCCATACAAATTAAACTCACAGAATACAGCAGTGCTTCAATACCTGCTGTGGAGACAACTTGTCTACTTGTCCTACTAATCCTGTGGTAATGAACATACACATATACAGCTTTGAGCCATTGACATCACGGGCAGAGAATTTCTCCACACCCATATAGGGAACAGAGGGATACAAAAACAAAACAGTTGTATCAGGCTTTGCCTCCTATTTAGAGCTGTGTTGTTTCTCAACATTTGTAAACAAGTTGTATTGTTAGACAAGATACCACTTGCATTAAGATGCAAGAAATTCCTCATGCAGCTTCAAATAAACGTGAAGAGGTCAAAATAAATTTGCATTAAAAAGTATGGGTGCATGGTTGAAAAGTAATTTCTTCCATTCCTCTTCGTATTCCTTTTCTCCAGACATTCCTCTTCACATTTTCTTTTCAAAAATATCTGCTGTGATTCATATGCTGTTTACAGAAACTGAAGTGGTGGCTCAATACATTATTAATTTATACAGTATCTTTCCCTGATTTGAATACATATTCATGCTTATATGAAATTGATCTTAAACCGATTAAGTAACCTGCAATATGTTCCCATTTTTTAAAAATGTACATGTCACCATAGATGGTTGATTTGAGTTAATAGATTCATGCATTTATGAAGAGTGTTCTCCCACTGTACACTCAGAAACCTAGTAAGATATTTTTAGCATCTTATATACCGTATATGAGTAGAACATCATCACTTCTTTTGCTAAAGTATTTATAACAGTAGCAAGAGACCCAGGTTTGGTGTAGGTAGGAGGTTAAGGCACCAAGCTAGAAACTGAGAGACTGTGAGTTCTAATCCTGCCTTAGGCATGAAAGCCGGCAGGGTGACTTTGGGCCAGTCACTCTCTCTCAGCCCAACTCACCTCACAGGGTTGTTTTTGTGGGAAAAATAGGAGGAGAAAAGATATTAGATATATTTGTTCCCTTGAGTTATTTACAAAAATAATAAAGCAAGATATAAATAAACCATTACAATGTATCATTTTAAAATAGCCATTGTAATACTTTGTTGATGTGACAAATGATAAAAACTGACAATTGACTTGCCACTATTCTCAGATGTTATTATTCTTTGTAAAGGTTACTAGTACCAATAAAATGGTATTAAATTGGTTCTGTTCTGTCAGCAACATCAATTTCACTAGTAGCTGGATTTGCCCACTGTTTTGCAATACCTTAACTCTGTTCTCAGGCAACACACAGACTGCACAGTCAAAAGAGAAAGAAAGAAAGAAAGAAAGAAAGAAAGAAAGAAAGAAAGAAAGAAAGAAAGAAAGAAAGAAAGAAAGAAAGAAAGAAAGAAAGAAAGAAAGAAAGAAAGAGAAGTCTGTTCGATTAATGAAAGTCTATCTCAATATTTGGTGCAGACTAATGAACTTTTGTCAAAGCAAGATGTAATCCTACAACTATTTATATAACAGTTTAGCAATAGCAAATAATTAATCAGACTAACTAACATTTTAATTTGAAAAAGTCAGAAATGCAAGTAAGAAACTAACAAGGATTTGCAGAAATGGCACCAATAAAGTTAGGAACTTTTCAGTTTTTTTAACTCACCATTTTAATATTGCCAATAACTACATCATCAGGTTGAAACTGTACATGAAAATTGGGAAAGAGTCTCAGTGTAATGGTTAAGCAAAGAATTACCCTTACTCTGCTTAATTTTCATTACAAGGAAAACAATGGCAAACAGGAACTTGGCACCACATTTACATGCTGTTGGTACATTTCCAAAATCTCTTAAGGATAAAAGGCCCTGGTAAATGCAGAACAAATTCCACTGTCTACAAAACTCCCCACTGCTTTAAGACCAAACACATACACAACAATTAAGTGGTTGATACAGTAGCCCTGTAGCAGCATATATTCTCTCCCTCCAGCTTGGAATTTTACAAATCACTTTGCTAACTGGTACTCACTTCAGAAATGTCATATAAGAATCAGATTTTACTTGCTACACCAGCTGCATACTCAGCAAATTGATACTCAGCTTAAACCAGGCTAAATCCTCCCAACCCATAAGCCACACATAATTTTGTTAAACCTGCTACAGGAAATCTACCTTTTAAGGAAGGGGAAAGCCTTACAGTATATGTAGCAGAATGTTGACGTAGTATATATTAGAAGTAAGCCACAGCTTTAGCCATAAGAATTCTAAGGCCCTTTTAAAGTAGTTGCAATACTAGCAAGTTCTGACCATACCAAGTTTTAAAAATAAAAGGTTCCTGCTAAGAGGAATACTTTCTGCATGATCTGGTCACATCATGTGCATAGTTAAGTGTTTTTTGTTTGCTTTTAAAATGCAAGATTCATTGCGAAGAAAATAAAATTTAATCAATATATAGTTTGATGGAAAAACTTTAAAAATAGAGCAATGATGACTTATTAAAGAAAGCTACATATTGAAGTTCTGGGATGAAAACTTCGTAACAGCTGTACATATTTCAAATTACGCAATCCAAGTGATGCCTGGATGATAAAAAAAATCACACTTAACAATAGTTCCATTTCTGGAATCTAACTTCACCATCCATACCAGTAAAATATCCCTAATATAGAAGATTGTGCTAAAGAATGCAAAGTTTTGCATGCTGTTTTCATTCTCCAGTCCTGTTCATGCTTGCAGCTGTCTCACAAGGCAGCAAAGAAACAGTCCACATCCTGAAATCTAAAGAAGAAAATTAAAAAATTAGCACAAGTTCAAACGGCACCTCTTGGTGCAATGCTAAAGTTCGTGTTCACAATTTACCTTTCTCTCTCTCTTTCCTTTTAGTACAGTCCACATTCCTTCAGATTGTTTTTAATTATAACATCTGTAACAGCATCAAACACAAACTGCACGTTCTTGGTGTCAGTGGCACAGGTGAAATGAGTATAAATTTCCTTGGTGTCTTTTCTTCGGTTCAGATCTTCAAACTGGCACTGGATGTATGCAGCAGCCTCTTCATACGTATTAGAACCTAGAAAAATGACACAGAACATTAGAGCAGCTCTAACAAATTACATCAAAATCTTATCTAGTCCATCACCTTACTTCCCACAGTGCCCATCCTCTCTACTCTGGAAAGTAAGACACACAAGGACTAACTCTGCTGCTGCTGTTTTCCAAATCTGATATTCAGAGGAACGCACCATCACGATCACCACTTTTAATGACTTTCCAAAAGTCCCCTCCCCTACAATAACTTTTTTTTCCAATGCTGTTGCAACCTTGAACCATTGTTAAATGAATGGTTGTAAGTCGAGAACTACTGTATTCTTACTTTTCTTTCTTTTTTATTTTCCACATCTTTTACTCTTTTTCTATTCTTTCATCTTTTAATTTATATTAATTTTTATTCTTATAATCATCATCTTTAATGAAATTACTATAATACACACATACACACAAACACATATCTGCTGACTTTCTGTTTTGCCTTAAGACAAATCTTACCTGGATACTCCGGATAGCAAATTGTTAGTGTACTCCTCCGTATCTTTTCCTCAAACAAATCCTTCTTGTTCAGGAAAAGAATGATTGATGTATCAGTGAACCACTTGTTGTTACAAATGCTGTCGAAGAGTTTCATACTCTCATGCATTCGATTCTGAACAGAAAAAACACCAATGAAAGTCAGCATCGATACGTCATAGAATTAACATATAATTACTAGTGCAAATTTTGTCAAAAATAATCCCAACATTAAAAGTAGAACCATCCCTTCAAACCTGCTAAATAATGTCTACATTTTTTCAAATGTTACAAAAAGCCTCTGAAATATCACTTTTTTTTTTTTTTTTTTTTTTGCAGTTTTCTGTCAGGAACCATTTTTCCCCATCTCAAATCATGTATGTAGATTTAAATATTCACACTCAGTTATGAAGAGGCAATTTTATTCTCCATAACCTCCCAACTTCAAATACATTCACTGCACAAATTATGAGAATGCAGACATGAAAAGGTTGCCCCTATGCTCTACTGAAATAATACCATTTATAATGTTCAAGGAATAAAAATAGCAAAACATGGGTCATTTGATTAAATTATAGTATGCAAAGTTTAAGGTGAATTTCTGTCGCAGTCCACATTATTTAGAGTATAATTCTACAGCAACATACCATTTCTTCATCCTCAGCAAGGACAAGGTCATAATCACTGAGAGCTACACAGAATATAATTGCTGTTACGCCTTCAAAGCAATGGATCCATTTCTTACGTTCTGAACGCTGACCACCAACATCAAACATCCTGGCAGAAAAATAAGGACTTGAAGATTCATTTAGCAAAAAAAACCAAAAAACCAAAAAACTAAATCCATCTGTTTAGTTATCACACAAATACACATGCACAATAGGGGTTCTTTAATAAGCTTGTAAATGACTTTGCCAGCCCTGAGATCGAAATGCTAATGTTCATTAAAATATCCACTGCTATATTATTTTACCACAAAAATTATAAAAGGCTTTAATAACTTCTGTCTGAATCTGTTTGAACACATTACTTTATGTAACATTGGCTATTTTGATGCTATTTTTGCTTTATTTATACTTTGCGGTATACTAGCCAGAGTTATATGCTTGGGGCACCTAGCAAAACAAAAAACAAAAAAACAACCCACAAAAAAACCCAAGGCTGAGATTAATCATCAAATGCTAAATCATTATTTTTCATTTAGTGCTATAAAGGGGGGGGGACTATGATATAAAAATAGGATGATGGAAATAACATAATTACATCATTCTAAAAAGCTCTGATACAAACCATATCCCTTTAAGCCCTCTTTCCTCTAGGCCAGGGGTAGGCAACCTTGGCTCTTTTATGACTCGTGGACTTCAACTCCCAGAATTCCTGAGCTAGCCATGCTGAGGGCAAGGGAGAGGTTTCCAAGCTGAGCCATGCTGGCTCGGGAATTCTGGGAGTTGAAGTCGACGGGTCATAAAAGAGCCAAGGTTTCCTATCCCTGCTCTAGGCTCAAGGTTTTGTAACCTTTTGAGGCCTTATTATAAACACAGTATGTACTACGCAAATAAAATATTTAAGCCTTTTGTTCCAAGTGCTCAGGGCAGAACCAGCAAAAGCTGGTAGTGAAGAAAGAATACTGACTGGCATTTCTTTGCTACTTGACATTGTAGAGCTGGACACTGAAATATCTAGGCCTCCCGCGAAAAAGTCACACCCGAGATAGGTTATGCCAAAAAAATACTTGCCCCTCATTAAAAAGAGAGAAAGAAAAAAAAATCAAGGGGAATAGAAGAAGAGCTTCAGTGCTTTTCCAGTGGAGCAGACTGAAAAGATTGTGCAGTACATACATTATGCTGCATTTATGTTGTTTTCAGTACATATAATTCATAAACTCTGTCTCGTTCATCTTTGATGCAAGATTATTATCTCATTATACACAAGGGGTACACAAGGGTAGTAGAGGCTCAGCCACGATGATTTTTCCACCAGTGATTATTACGTACAGAGAGTCCTTGACTTATGATCACAACTGGCACCAGAACCTCCATTGCTAAGTGACGCAGTGGTTAACGGAGTCAAGCCCATTTTACAACCTTTTTTGCCACCGTTGTTAAGTGAATTACCACAGTTGAGTGAATCATGCAGTGATTAAGCGAGTCCGACTTCTCCCACTGACGTTGCTTGTCCGAAGCCTTCTGGGAAGGTTGTAAATGGAAATCACATGGCCTGAGCCACTGGGACCATTGTAAACACTGCCAGTTGCCAAGCATCAACATTTGGATCCCATAACTGTGTGGATTTTACAATGGCCATGTGGTGATAAGTAACTTTTTTCAGTGCTGCCATACATCAAACAGTCATTAAACGAATGGTTATAAGTCGAGGACTCCCTATACCAGGGGTAGGCAACCTTGGCTCTTTTATGACTCGTGGACTTCAACTCCCAGAATTCCTGAGCCAGAATTGAAGTCCACGAGTCATAAAAGAGCCAAGGTTACCTACCCCTGCCCCTATACAATTTCAAACCCCAAATCTATTTTACCCAATCCCAATTTCTTTAGGTTTACTTTTAGACTTTATTACGGCTTTAAAATTATAATCGGCAAGGTAAGTGTGGTGAATGAGGGGGAACTATGTGGCTTTAACAGAACCTTCAGCTGGCATGAAAAGATGACTGTGAGAAATTCAGTCAAAGGAACTACTACCTAAGTCTAACTAAGTAACACTGGGAAGAGTGGCACCCTGGCACAAGGGAGTATGCCCTTACGGTTTCACTATTTGATTCTTAGACTAGCTTAACACTTTGGAGCTCCAGGAACTGTGAAAGCAAAGGTTTCTTATCCCACCATGAAGCATGATGGTGTTGTGCACCAGGAATCATATGAATTTTCTTATTGTTCGCATTCAGTCTGCACTTTGTTGTATTTTACAAATCAGAGGCAGTAGTAGCAGAGCCAAGATGTTTGAAAGTATACAAAAAGAAAACACCACAAGTCCTATAAGGATCAATCGGGAGAGGAGGTGGCAAACTACATGGAGGTACATGGTTAATATGTCATTCAGCCATGACATAAATAATTAGGTGTATCACAGTGGAAAATAACACAGCCCCATTCTACATCAAGCACTTTTAAGCATTTAAATAATTATGCATGCTCCTTGCCAATGTTCTGTACTATTGACTGGTTAATGCTATGTCTATTGTTTTGCTGAGAAAGCCATGCATTGTTCAGAGAGCCATGTTAATTTCAACTCCCACTGCAACACCAGAAAATAAATGCATGGCAAATTATAAAGTCTCTAGGTGGGGCTTTTATATTTTACACTTCCAATCAACAATATAAAACAGAAGCCAGTATACCATTAGTATACAGGCTCCTGTAAAGCAAGGATTCTGTACCTGTGTTTGTGATCCCAACATAAAAGCAGCTGAAAAGAATGAAACAATGAAAATAAAAACGTGGATTTATCAAGAATCACCAGCAACAGAATCGGAAAGATACTACATTATGTGAGCCAAAGTCAAAGACTGTACCACAAGTGCAGAAGAGCAATACATTTTACACCAAGAAATTGTGGTTTAATGGTATACATAAACGGCAGCCTGCAACTCTTAATGCCACTTACTTGAAGTACAAGTCCTTGAAGGTGAAATGTGTTTCTACAATGCCTGTAGTTTTCACTCTGGTTCGTAGCACATCTTGTTGGGTTGGAATGTAGTTCTGTTGGGATATTCTGTCCAAATCATTTAGGTAGCTAAAAAAGAATGGGAATGAAGAGGGGACAAGAAAAGGGAAGAAAATATTTAGGAACATTTTGCAAACTGATACTCTAATACAGCATACGTTCTATAATTCTATGATAAGCTATGTCTTAGTTCAAAGTTCTAATTTAAACTAGAATCAATGGTCGTATTTTAGGTTCTTATAGGAAGCCTAGATAGAGATCTGCTTTAAAATATAATTTATAAATCAGGAGTCCAATACTTCCAATACTTCACCCAAAACCCTGCTGAAGATGTTACCTAGTTTAGTAATGAAATGTCCAGGACCTAAACAGCAAGCTCAGAGAACAGACCGCTGCCAAAACCTACAACCCAAGCTACAACTATTATCGACAATTTCTAGTCCAATCGTTTCCAGAACCCATACCGTAGTTCTCTATTTTTAAAGAAATTAGGATCTAGTATACCTTGTATCAATGTAGTTCCTATTTTTATTATTATTTAGATCAGAGAGAATCAGCTGGCTGTAGTTGTTGTTGGATTCCAACTCTCATTACTCCAAGCCAACATGGGCAATGGGAGTTGTGGTGTAACAATGCCTATAGGTTGCCTATTTGTATGTTAAATACCAAAATACCAAAAAACAAGCTTACCTTTGTACTCTTTAAAACAAGTACATTCATGGTGCCATACAAAAACAATTATAGTAGTATATTTCTCCTGTTGCATAAATTCCCACAGATATCTCAATTGCCCCCATATTAACTTACAAGAAGACGCCACCTATATTCCAAGTTCCAATGTTCAGTGGGAAAGTCTTTGTCATAACAAGCATTAAGAATATTATTCTTCTCTATTTAAATGTTCAATATCTTCCTCTATACTGTTGAGATGCTTCCAGTTTACCCTTTTTAAGTTTTTCACTTTTTTCCTACTCTCTCTCCTGGCTTGTTGCTTTCTTATTTTTCTTATTTCCTCATGTCCTAAACTCTTACATATGAGATGATGAATCCTGTATTCAGTTATCCACAAACAGTTACAAGTTATTTAAGAAATGTAGTGCAGAAAGAATGGACAATTACTTCTTCCTGAGTGAGGAAAGGGAAGAACAACATGCACAAACTGAAAATGCAATCCTGCCGATCTCTTATTATAAACACTATGCACAGCCAGAGTTACGTACCACTGCCTGAGTTGATGAAAGAAGCTTCAGAGAAATCAGGAGTTGGGTGCAATGCAGTGTTTAAGAACACAAAAGATGAACAAAATCCTTTGTTAAAATCTCACTAAGACACAATTTATCTAGGAAGCTTTAAGAAGTCTCAAATAGGACTCACATAGTAGCCTATATTACAGTTATATTCCTAACCTTTAGGATTACTAAATACATACCGTATATGAATTTCTTAGACAATGTAGAATAAAAAAGTATGAACATTAGATATATGAGCATTGGGTGTTAATATAAGGATATATCTAAATATATCTTAAAAGCAGAGGTCCCCAACCTTTTGGGCACCAGGGACCGGTTCCATAGAGAGAGGTTTTTCTGCGGACCAGAGGGTGCGTGGTTTTGTGTGCTGCCTGCATCCCGCAGATGGGGCTTTGCTTGTTTGTGTGGACCATTTGCTGGCATGCCGCGGCCCAGTACTGGTCCACAGACTGGGGGTTGGGGACCCCTGTCTTAAAGAATGAACAGATTTCTGTCTAACCAAAGATCGTATACCTTCAATTGTTAGATTTTTATTACCATTTAGTGAAGAAAAAATTTGGGGCCACAGCTTTAAATAATTAAATTATATAATGAAGTAAAAGTTAGCAGCAGAGATTCGATGCATTTTCTGAATTTCAGTGTGTATTCTCGGGGTGATCTAGAGTGCTGGGGGCTAACAAATAAGTCATATGTTCTATGTACTACAACCATTTGTCTGAAATGGTATATGGTATAGGACAGGGGTAGGCAACCTTGGCTCTTTTATGACTCGTGGACTTCAACTCTCAGAATTCCTGAGCCAGCTCTGGGAGTTGAAGTCCATGAGTCATAAAAGAGCCAAGGTTGCCTACCCCTGGTATAGGATCTCCTGCTTGAGCAGGGGATTGGAGTAGAAGACTTCCAACGTCCCATCCAACTCTAGTATTCTATGTTCTATGATCAGACTTGCACAAACCAACTGGAAGCACTGTTAAAGCACGGATCTTTCCTGCTAGCTAGTGTCTTTCAGCATAGCATGTAGTACAGGTAGTCCTCAATTTACAACAGTTCATTTAGTGACCATTCAAAGTTACAATGGCACTGAAAATAGTGACTTATGACAGTTTTTCACATGATGTAGCAGCATCCCCATGGTCACATGATCAAAATTCAGATGGTTGGCAACTGGTTCATATTTATGACGGTTGCGGTGTCCCGGGGTCATGTGAGCACTTTTTGCGACCTTCTGACAAGCAAAGTCAAAGGGGAAGCCAGATTCACTTAGCAACCATGTTACTAACAAATGCAATGATTCACTTAACAACTGTGGCAAGAAAAGTCGTAAAATGGGGCACACTCACTTAATAAATGTTTCACTTAGCAACCTAAATTTTGGGTTCGATTGTGGTCATAATTCAATGATTACCTGGAGTGTACTAACGGTCTTTGGAGAATATGTGTTAATGCAGTTCAGTAGCTTTACTTGTTATTTTACATATATAACATTTCAGAATAGAAAGAGTTTCATTTAAAGGTGACAGACAAGCTAAAATTGACCAATCTGATACTGAATACAGTAGTATTCAATTCAATACAGTATTGAGGTAGTCCTCAACTTTGGACCAGTTGCTTAGCAACCGAATGAAGTTACAAAAGATCCAAAAAAGGTACTTACAACTCAGGTTCAAAATTTTAATAGCTCCCCCCTGCCCGTCCACCCCATCATCACATTTTGGGCACTTGGCAATTGGGCTGCATTTATAGCTGTTTGCAGGATCGCACGGTCATATAATGGCATTTACTTTTTTACTGGAAACCAGTGTTTACTTCTGGTTTCCAGCAAAATAACACATTGCAAACAATGGATTTGCTTAATGACTATGGATTTGTTTAATGACCAGGTGTTTTGCTTAATGACCACTACAAATAAATGTCATAAAACTGGGCCACTGGATGACCCACTTACCAACCTGTATTAATAAAACCTAAGTCAACAATGTATGAAAAAAGTCATACATCTTTTACTGACATATAGATTTCCCTAACACCAGTGAAATTACTGGTTTCATTCATGAGGGAAGTTGCACATTATAATTGATCACTATGGAACTGCAAAGTTTGAGAGTCCGTATAGTGATCTTTTGATGTGCAGTTCATTATGGAAATATTATTTAGCATTTTGACACCATGGCCTATATATATTTTAGCTCTCTTTATTTTTTGTTTAAATCAGAATGGTCCTTCTTGCCAGAAAGCTTGAAAGAACAGCACAATTGTCGAGCAATGTGACTATTCTACAGGTGGGGGAAAATGTAACTTTACTAGTTACAATGAAATCCATTTCCACCTATTCCTTCTGTCCATCCATTATTTGATCACACTGTATGCGCATACCAGAAAGTGTGTGTGTTATATATATAAAACAGTAACTCAGTATATATATAACTCAGTAACTCTTTTACTTACAAGTTTGTTTATATTAAACGGTCTTGTTTATTTTTATCCTGGTGTTCGTTTTTTCCATATTTTTATTGATATATGTATGCCCAGGATTCACATTTTTAATGTTATTAAGGACATATATATATACACATATTAAATCTACCTTAGCTGATTCCACAGTAACTTTAAAAAAATAAAAAAGAAATCAATACTACTATAACAAAATAGCAAAAGCAATACACTACAACTGAAAGCATTTGGAAATTTCAGAATTCAATTTAAGGATATATATTTAGGCCTATAAAATTTCTGCAGGCATATTCCTAGGATTATAACTAGGATTATTGTCAGAATAAAATAAAGGGGGCATATGATTGAAGAAAGGCTGGGACAAGTAGCAGGTTAAGTATACATAGGCTCAAGTATACCCTATTGCGATTTACCCAGCGATATGAAACAAACAAGTGTCACTACTAGGTTGCAGTTTCAGGAGCAACTAAGATAAAAATGTAATAGCTTGATGCATAATTTGGACTATGTCTGAACACAACCCAAGTTTCTGAAATCTAACCCCAACTGCCATTAGATGATTCCAGCTTAGTTATATGATTCTTGATTTCAGAAAAGTGTCAACAACTTCCAGCACTGCACTTTAATAACAAAATATTTAACCTAGAAGACCCTTTAATGCCCACTATATCCCCAAATATTTCTTTAGTCTTTAAATTGTCAAATAAATTTTAAACTAACTGCATAACTGTTTCACTGTTGAGGCATATTCTTAATTATAGATTTGATATTACTTAATTCCACATAGGGAGGGCAGAGTATGCTTACTTCCACTAAAAAATAATCTTTTTAAAAAAAATAATATTAGAATAGTTACATCATTCACATTTAATACTCTGGCTTCTATTAGAAAGAATACACTGATAGCATATTGTCCTGCTTAAAAACTAAACAACAGACAAGCAAGCTGACAATTTAACCAAAGTTCAAGCCTCACAAGGTCTAAAACAAATTGCTGGCATAAAAATACAAGAACTTCTCCAAGTCCTGAAAACAGCTTAGAGCTAAACATTTAACTCACAACGGGCCTGTGGATTGTTTCAATATATGATATATTTCCTCTATCGCAGGGGTCTTCAAACTTGGCCCTTTTATGACTTATGGACTTCAACTCCCAGAATTCCTCAGCCAGCGTGCCTGGCTGAGGAATTCTGGGAGTTGAAGTCCACAAGTCACAAAAGGGCCAAGTTTGAAGACCCCTGCTCTACGGTATATAGCAGAACTATCAGTTTAGAGCAGATTAAGTTTTCAGAAGCAAATGGAATAAAACTAACATAGCAATTATTAATTTTTTTGCCTATCATGTTTCATATCCTGGAGGATTACAGTGCTAATAAAACCTTTTGTTGGCTTCAATTGAGAGAAATTATAGATCCTGAAACTCTACAGAAAAAACTTGGTAAAGTAACTGGAACCTGCAAAAACCATTATTTCAAGAAAGATTAAAATCCCTGAGTTTGGACCCCATTACAGCTGCTTCAAAAAGAAGAGGAGTATAGCAATGTGCAACCCAAAACATTCCTAATGATCCTAGTCAGTTTCATACCACTTTACAGGAGTTCTCTCTTCCACCTAAATGAATGTGAAGTCATAAAAGAGGTAGAGATACTGCAGAACCATAGTTGGATACACAGAAGAGCCTTTAGACTTGATGAACTCTTCCTTTCTTCCAGCATTCTCCCTCCTTCAAAAGGATCCCATGGAAATTAAAGAGGGAATGAGATTGTTTGTTTCCACTGGGGAAGGGAATTTGGGACAATTCACAATTATCTTTAACTGTCAGCTATGTTAGTTCATTTTTTTTTTACATAGCTCCTTATCCTTATTCTATTTTTATGGATTTTAAACTGTTGCTTAGAAATACTTCTCTAATGACAAAATAATTAAAATTGTCTCCCAGTTATCTTAGCAATGCGATTATTATGGTATAAACACAAACACTTATCCTATGTAAACAAGGTACCTTACTGTGGATTTCCCCCGTTTCAGTCAAGATAATAGGATGGAAGATGACAAGTTTAACAAGAGGAGGAGGGAAGAATCAATATCACTTTGTTCTGTGGTGCACTTCAGTTCCAACAGGAAGATTCCAAAAATGCAATTAAAAAGCAGATTTCCTAATGTCCTTTATAGCAGATGATAAGAGTAAATGTTGTTAGACTTGACAGTTCAGCCCTTTTATGTGACCCACAGAACTTGCTTTGATCAACTAAACATAATCCAGGAAATCTTCAAAGCCAAGCCTCCATCAACTGTCCATTTATTTAACAATTTTCCTGAAATGAATTTTTATAGCCTCATATTGAGATTTCCCATAGCTTGTTGAGAAATACCACAACAGTTCTTTAGAGGTATTCCTTCATGCCATAATAATTCTGCAAAATAAATAGTAGTTTTCAGATTATAACAAATATTTATGAGTTGTTAAGAGCATGAGGTGACAAATTAAGCTACTTAAATCTATCAGAAAGCTTTCTTACTAGGATGCAGAATCATTAAGCTGGTATTCTCTTGATCTGCTGAAACATGCTTGAACTCCGGGATCTCTCCACAGCCGTTTAATCACTCCTGCTAACTCAGGAGTCATAACTCCTTCCTCTGCACTTCCAGCCAGTACAAACAACTGACGGGCATCATCCTGCAAAATAATAATAATGATAATAATTTAAATATTGCTGTGGTCATTTGCAATGGCATAATATGCTGCTGAAGTACCAGCATCGGAAGTGCTTTTTAGGTAAAATATAAAATTATCGGACACATTATCTACTAGCTACCAACAATTTCCTTTTTATCCCTTTCTCTGTAAAGCTTCCCATGGGAATAACCAAGTAATACTGGAGAACTCATTATTTGAGGTATAATTTTATATAAAGGATTAGAATCACCAAGAAAATGATAGCTGTGATAGCTTACTACTCAAGTACAAAATTGTCACAACCTATTATTGCCCTAATCCTTAAAAAAAAAACACCTCTCTTATATAAAAATTGATTCAATGTCTTTGGAGTATGTTTTCTTGCCAATGTGCAAAAAGGCACATTGCCAGAAATTATATAACTGACAAACATTGTAGAAACACTGTATATTGACTACCTAGGAAATTAAGCTATAAGGACAATTAAAATAATATTAACAGTAGATTAAGAAACACAGCAGCATACATTAAAAAGTTAATTTAAAATGTGCAAATAAAGTTTTTCCTAATACCTACAAGAAAGTAGGTAATAAGTTTCCAAGTGTACAACATTCCTTACGTAGGGACAATAATGAAAAGGTCTTATTTACTTTCAATGCTTGTCAAAAATTTCTTGGTGCATGATCATGTTCCACAATATTTTCATGTCTCCCAAGAAAAGTATAATAATTGCAACTAAATTTTCAAAACAGATTATCCTCAACTTTTGTGTTTTATATCAGGTGCCTGCCAAAACTGTCTTGTATTTATTTTTGAACTCCAATATTGTATACAAAACAATTATATATACTCACAGCTCTGGCAACTTCTCCAAAGTCAATCTTTAGTCTTCCCATTGCTCTTATTATTGCAATGATCGATTGAATTGTATTGCTGTAGACAACTACTTTGTACTGCTTGCATTCTTCCTCTGAGTAGCCATCCTCATGAATGATTCTGGAGAAAAACAGGGAATTAAACATAATCCTTTACTTATGACCAGTCACTTAATAACTGTTCAAAGTTATGATATACTCAAAAAAATGTACTTATGATGATCCTCAAAGTAATGACCATCCCTGTGGTCATTTGATTTGCATTTTGCGTGCTTGCCAGTTGGATAAATTGAATTCGGACTTATGATCCTGTGATTGATCTATCTATCTATCTATCTATCTATCTATCTATCTATCTATCTATCTATCTATCTATCTATCTATCTATCTATCTATCTATCTATCTATCTATCTATCTATCAAATTTATATGCCACTCATCTCGCAATGTGAGGTGATACTGAGCAGCTTACAACATAATAAAACATGGACATAAGAACAATTATAACAAATAAAAACAGGTGAAGCAGTGATTCACTTAACATCACTTGATTTGCTTAATTACTACGGTGACTTGCGGTGACCATCATAAAAACAGTCACAGAATTGAGTCCAGTCATGAAGTGGCTTTGGGATTCATGGCTAAATGGATTATGAGAGTAATTTTTGAATGTTCTAATCTACATCTCACGGGATTGCCATATGGCATGTGTTTTGACCATGCAATTTCAACCATCCTTACTAGCATGGCCATGTTACAATGGCAACATCGATTGACAAACATACTTGAAGAATACCAGGTTGGAGAAGATTGTTATATGGATATGTAAGAGGAAATAACCCTCTTGACCTCTCATAGGATTCTTGGAGAATGGTCAAATAATGACACATTTAAACCTTTGCATCTACATGGCAGAGAGTATGGTTATTTGAGGGACTGTCTATCTCCCATAGTATCTGCCTAGCCAATTTGATCAAGCAGGCTTGGTACACTTCAGATTCTCTTGATTATACAATGCCATTTATCAGGACCCCTGAAATGTGTCTTCTCTATAGTATCTGACCTTTGGAATGAGTCCCCCCCCAATGACCCCACTCTGGTATTTTGAAGGATTTGAAGATCTGGCTTTTCACCCAAGCCTTTGGTGAGGATAAGCTCACTTGGTTTGTGTGGATCTGTTTCTTTTTCATTCCAGCTTTTGTCTAATTTGTCATCTTTTATCCTTTATTATTGTCTATTCTCCTTCCTTCCTTCCTTCCTTCCTTCCTTCCTTCCTTCCTTCCTTCCTTCCTTTCTCTTGTGAACTGCACAAAGTCATTGGGAGTCAGGTATATAAATCTTACAAATAAATGTAATACATTAGCTTAATTTCAGTTATTTAAAATGATAGGTTTTTATTGTCTTTTTTGTATTCAACTCATATGACCTCTGAAAAGTTAAGGCTATGAGCCAACCAGAAATATTTGGTACATGCTATGTAATAGTGAAGCTGCATCTAAAAAATAAAAAAGGGAGGGGGGCTTGCACAAACAGAAGTACCTTTTGTTTACATAATAATCTCACCCAAACCAGTGAGATCTCAGTATGCATGTTTTATACTGTATACATTATAGCTCAGGTACTGTATAATGGGAAAAAAGGCTCTTTCATGTGTAGGCACTATGCTTCAATTCAAATGAATTGTTTCAATATCATATATTGCATATTTTACTTACTTCATCTGCTTCACTATGGTACTTTTACCAGATTCTCCAGCACCTGAAAGGACAAAGAAAAACTGAGATTATTTGATGTATTGTCTGAGCAAAAGTGATTTTTCCTCTACTAGTTGATGAATCCAGAAGTATCAAAGCATTAGACATAATTTAAGCAATTACACACCTAAAGAACAATCATAAGTAATCTACTGACAGTTTACGCTGAAGAGTTCTACTTATTCTCCCACTATACAGCCATTAGACATGTGAATTACAAACTGGAAAATCTGAGAGGATATGATTTCAGTCAAAGGCAAAATCTGTCTCTATTCATATTTTGTGGAATGTAAAAAAAAAAAAAAAGAAGACGACAAAATTGGCCTCTCCAGAAAAGGACATCCTTCCTCACTGGTTTCTTATGTACTATATGGGAACTGGTTATGTCGACATCGTAGCTAGCTAGCAATATTTTTTATTAGTTAGTAAAGGCAGTAGAAGTAAGCTTGCATAACAAGTAACAATGTCATAGATCAGACATGTCAAACACAAGGCCCGGGGGCCGGATGCGGCCCGCGAAGTGGTTTCATGTGGCCCGCGAAGCCATCCTGGAAACAGTGAGGGAACAGCCCCCTCTGCCTTGGCCCTGGCCCTGGCCAGCCGGGAGCCAATGTACAATTTTGTGGTGGCCATCTATGCTGAAATGCATTCAGTCTTAGCCGTCCAGAAACAACGAGGAACCAGTCCCTGCCGCATTGGCCCCGCCCCCTGGGTGCATGCTGGGGAGGTGTCACCCTTTGTGAGGAATGAAGAAATGCACCATGCCTTGGCGCTTGCCCCGGTCCCACCTCCTTCTGCCAGAGACCCTCAGATCTGTCCCATTCCTGCCCAAGCCCCCACAGGCACCCTTGACGCGAACGATGTAGAGCTGGCCATGCCCACCCAGCAGGACACACCCACTCCATCCACGCCCACCCAGTAGGCCACACCCACCCTGGCCACACCCACCCGGCCCCCCAAGGGCAACCGCAATGCTGACGCGGCCCTCAATAAAATTGAGTTTGACATCCTTGTCATAGATATATGCAGATCACTCAAAAAGTGGCATTCAAATACTTGCCTCCTTCCCATTCTTAAAAACAGTTAAAAGTTCAGCGTCTGTAAGGATTAACCTTTAAGAAGTAATTTGACTCACATTTACTCCTTAACAAAGAACTTAAATCTGTCTCAGTGAAGCTGAATTTAAAAAAAAACAAAAAACAAACAAACCCGTTTGACCCAAGAATACATATGGACTGGTCAAATTTGAGTCAGATTACTGAAAGCCGAGTTAAATTTCTAGCTATTTCAACAGAGCAGCATAGGTTTATACTACTGATTAATGCAAGAGAAGGTAAAATGAAAGTTTGTGCTTGATCACTTTAAAAGAAGTTGAGCTGAGTAACTGAATGAAGCTCATAGCAACATTATCCGTGCCATCTTGAAAGAGTTCTGATAAGCAAAGTTAAGGAGATAAAGTGCATTACATACAGTAGCTACATAAGACAATGCCAGCACTCACCACGCCTCTAAGTTCCTCAATTAGCACTGCCAATATATGGAAGTGAAATTGCACCACCTAATATGATCATGTACCAATGCAGAAGCAGAACAATACAGTAACCAAATCTGCAAAGCACTTTATAAGCACCTGATACAACTCACCACTAAAGCTGGTCTCCACTTTGATTTGTGAATCCGGAATGATATGATCAAATCTTCATGGAATGAAGCCTCATTTAAGCTTTGCACAACTAATAACTACTTAATTCATCTCTCTCTCTCTCTCTCTCTCTCTCTCTCACACACACACACACACACACACACACATACACACACACACAAATGCTATCATTCTCTACTGGAGTAATCATGTTTTAAATCAATTTGAAATAAAAAAACCCTCCAACAGTTTTCATATCTCACTGCCAAAGAGAGAAAACTGGAGATCCAAATCCCTAAATATCTTTGTCAGATTGCAGATAGATCTAATAAGTATTTCTTGTTTGAACATAAGTGCTTTATGTGTCAGATCAGTTATGGGTTTTCAGACTCTCAAGCCACATCACTAACAGACGTATGCAATGCAAGTAAGAAGGGCTTGGGGTTTAATTAATTCATTTTCTTCCGATATGAATCAACGGAAAGGAAGAAAAATCACCTTCTATTCTTCAACTGACAAACTGGAAATACTTCTGCCTTTGATCCCTTTCTCTACTTCCCCTTAGATTTACTCTGAATATCATACACATCATCACCATCACCACCATCACCATTATCATCTTTAGCCACTGTCTATCCACTGCAGAATGAAGGCCTCTTCCGCATGTTTCCAACCAATAAGGTTCTAAGCTTTCTTTTGCCAATTGGGCCCGCAATACTCGCTGATGTCGTCAATCCATCTTGTTTTACGTCTCTTTTGTGAACACTTTTTATCAAGTGGGATCTATTCCATGACTGCCTTGGCCCACCTGCCATCAGGTCTTCTATGTGACCAGCCCATTTCCATTATATATTAAATAGTAAATTGTACCACAGGCATATTTTTTACATTGTATATTTGTCGGTGGGCTCTCAAGTATTACAACACTGGAATTAAAGTAATGGAAACGTATTATATATCAACAATATATCCAGCTTTGCTAAGTAGGCTTCTCTCAAAATCCTCACAGGACAATCACATACATCTCTATTCAGAAATAGTTGCCTCCTTCAATTCCCAAGTCAGAGGATGAACAGAGTGTCATGCAGCATACAAGTTTAAAATTTTATTATTATTTCACAGAGTTGTATCTATTACAGTTATAAACTAGAAGCAGGATGAAGGAGGAAGCATAGTGTAGCTTAGCTTTCTAGCTCCTGTGTTATCTTATTATGCAATTGTTCCACTGCAGCAGGATTCTTAACACCTACTATTTGAGCAAAGGAAGAGGTCATTATAGTGTACATGTACCCACTCACCCAAATCTGTATATACTGATGTAAACTGTACATCTTGAACTGTAAGTTTAAATGTAAACTTTAAACTGAATATACTGATGTAAAACAAAGAATTATAAACAATATAAAAACACATGAAGATATTAATTCGGAAAGTGTACAGTATTGAATGCATGCTATGCAATATTTTGGAACCAAATACTGCTACTTGTTTACGTACTTTAGACTCTCCTGGGAGTAATAATCTAACAATTACACTTTCCCAGAGGGAGAAAAGGTTGTCTCTAAGTATGTTATACAAACCAAGTAAATCCAGTCCTGGACTGGGGTATAGGGATTAGAGTTTGCATGTATTTCATCATTATAATCTTTTGTTTCAGGACCAATTCTCCATCATGATGAATGTCGCATCCACCGATGGGTAATCTCAGCCTTCCTGCTCAGTTGAGACTAAGTCAGAACTTTAGCCACGCCTCCCCTGGGCGGTTCCTTCCCAGTTCTTGATGAGGCGAAGCATTCATGACAAAGTTCGACGCAATGGCTCCCCGCAAAACTACACCTGCCTAGATTGTTGCAAAAGGGCGGGTGTGGATGCTACATCATCATGCTGAGAAAAGGCGTTCAGGTAAGACAACGCCTCTTCTCAGCTGTGATGCTTCTGAATCACTTCTACGCAAGTGGGAATTATTTGAATTCTAAAACCCCAGACCACTTTAGCTTCTTCATTTTCTATTTAACAGACAGAGCTGACCAGATCACCTCTGCATGTGGAAGGGAATCCCTCTGAAGGGCTGCAGGAACGAGCTCAGATCTTCAGGATCTGACCTTCATTTTTGCAGCCCACTGGGCCAGTTCCTCCTGTCTTCCAGCAGGCAGCCCTTTCACTGCCAGCAGGGAGAGGGCGAATCTCAGCTCCATGCCAAGTGGACTCAAAGAGCTGTCTGCCAGAAGGGAATCTCAGCTTCACAGCAGGTGGCAGCAGAGATGATTGCAGATGGTGATCACACGATTGCGGCAACCAGTCATGTGAACAGACTGCCAAGCACCCACTACTATGGGGTGGTGATATAACGATTTTGTAATTCTGGACCATCATTAAATGAACAGTCATTAAATCAAGGACTATCCGTACATAGCGCTAGTCTTGACTTACCAACCATTCATTCAGTGTCTGTTTGAACAACTGTGGCAAGAAAGATCATAAAATGGGGCAAAACTCATTTGAAACTGTCTTGCTTAACAATGGAAATTTTGGGCTCATTGTGGTCTAAGTCAGGGATTATCTACACTAGCGGTTCTCAACCTATGGGTTGCGACCCCATTTGGGGTCGATCGACCATTTCATGGGGGTCGCCAAGCAAGGCTGTCCGCCATTTTTTTCCCCTTTTCCGGCGGGTGCCTTACCTCCCTTGGGCTGGGCCAGCTGGTGGTCGGCCTGCTCCGTCTCTGCCGCTTGCCAGCTACGCCTCGGCCAGCGCAGGGGGCGGAACCACGCATGCGCGGCGCTCCCGGGCAGGGAAAGTCCTCGACTTATGACTGGTTGGGTAGTCCTCGACTTACGACCGGTTTAGTCCTCGACTTACAACCGGTTGGGGGTCGCGGCATTAAAAAGGTTGAGAACCACTGATCTACACAAAGCACTTGTCTTGAACCAGTTGGAAAGAGATGCAAGCTAGCATCACTTTTCTACAATACAGAATTTGAAAAGGGTAGGACTGGACTACCTGCATCAGAGAAGCAGGGCACAAATAACAAAGTCCTTCATCCATTTAAATATTCCACTGCAATTTTCCAGAAAAATATTTACCACAAACCTGAAACCAGGACATAACATGGGCAAAACAAAACAGAAAAAAAGCAGCGGACAGGGAAAATGTTAAATAATTTCTCTCATACTGCCACTTTTCAACTCCATTCATTGCTAAGATATTACAGCAGTTAAAGTTACATCACTCCAGATGAACTGAAAATATGCAGCTCTTGTACTGTTTATAAGTTCCACCTCAAAAAGGAATAAAAGTATTATCTCTCAATGAGCAGCAAATTTTCTTTAATAAGAACAATTATATAAGGGGTAAACTGTCACTTCATGAAAAGTATGCTGACTTTAACTTGTTTCTCCATTTTTTTAACACAATTAAGTACTATTACTACTCAATATCATCAAAAAATATTGTAACTGCAAGAGTTTTATTACAAGTAATAATAAATGTCTTTTTAACTACAAATAGCTCTGGGTCTTCACATATATGCGAAATAAGGAAAGCACACAGAGTATGGCATCTCAATTTTTTTGTCTAACCCCCTTAATAGCTCTGTTCTGGCACTAGGAGGGAGGCAGTCTTAAAACTGAGGATTTGGCAGCATTCCAAGCTTCTGTCCAATTGCCTCACTGATTGGGAAATTTAGGGGCAGTTCTCCAAAATTTTTAGATGAATCTGGCGAGTTTTGAACTCAACCTTTCCTCTTCCGTTCAACTTCTGGTTAATTAATGTTCTGACAGTCAGATTCTGAGTCCCTTTATAGAATATATTTCCAATATTATGTTGGGTTAGAGAGAAAAACAAGGTAGGTAATGCATACAGTGCAAGGCTTCTGAGTTCTTTCCAATTCCTATATGCCTGAGAATTGGTTTGTGTGCAGGCACATGTAGACATAGTTTTTTCTTCAGGGACTAATCAAGGTGTTTATAAATGCTGCCTGTACCTGGGTGTATATGCGTATGTAAAAGACAGGTGCACACACAATTCTTTTGTGCATATATGTGTGTGTTTCTACATAAAGAAGGACAGGGCGGATTGCATACACTCTAATCTAGATCACACTACTAGGGTGGGATGGGAGCTTAGAACGGAATAGACCAGTGGTGGCGAACCTATGGCACGGGTGCCAGAGGCGGCAATCGGAGCCCTCTCTGTGGGCACACGTGCCGTTGCCTCAGCCTCACCTCCCCCCACGACCCCCTCCTCTCCAGCAGCCCCCCTGAAGGAGAGTCGCCCCTGAACGTGGCCCACGTGGAGCAGCGCAGCCAAGGACATGGCAGCCAGGCAGAGTAGACAAAACTCTGCCCTCACACTCAATTGTGCACAGCTGATGCTGCAGGGCGCAGGCAGAGGGCGTGACCGCCATAGCGCTGCTGGGCTGCCTGGGCGATCTGCGGCGGGCCCTGGAGGCAGTGAGTGGCTCTGCAGGCAGGCGGGGCGGGGGATGGGGGGGCGGAGTGAGGGTGGGGCAGGGCCAGTTTTTGGGTACTTGGTCTCTAAAAGGTTCGCCATCACTGGAATAGACAATAGTATTTGACATTGTTGCCTTTCCCATAAGGTGCACTGGGGAAATGTTGTTTCCTGCCCGATTAATTAAGTTCAAGCTTTCTTTTGTTGACTTCTCTTACCATACCAAATTTGGTCCTATTCAGTTTTGTTTTTAGAAAATTATCTTGCTGATGAACAAACTGACAGACTAAGAACAACTGCAACACTCTAACACACATAGGCCTAATATATGTTGTCGCTTGCAAAATTCAGACAGAAAAATAGAAACGGGCAGATTTATTTTGACTGGAATTAAATAGACTTAAAGGTACTCTGGCTCAACTGGTCAATGGATTGTAGGGTTTCTCCAAACTATAGTAAGAAAGGGAATTTAAAAATAATAAACATTAAATGAAGCAGGTAGATCAAAACAACTGCTCTCACATATCCAGGCGCTTTATGTAATAGGAAAATCACAAAACAATACACGTCAGCTAACTTGAATGGATCTCCACAACAGCGTTTTTTTTCCTGGAAGGCTTCAATAATGGAACAAAAGGACAATAGACATGTTGTCTAACGCCGAAAAGAACATACTGAGAGGAATAGAGGAGGGGTAACAGCAGCATTCCTTAAAATCTTTTTGTTTTCTCACTTTGTCAGGAAAATTGACAAGATTCCAAGGCCTACATAAAAAGAGTGAACATTGGATTTTATTTTAGCATCCAAACAAAGTACCATACTCTTTCAGGCAGTTTTTATTATACTGCCCTATACCAATAGGCAGTAACTCATTTATACATACCCAAGGACAAAGTTAATTTTATATTTATTTAGTAGTTTTCATTGTAATATAGACAGGATTATTGTTTGTGTGGGGAAATAGGCAGCTTTTATATGAGTTAAAAGAAAGAGAAAAATATAACTGATTCAATACTTTATGTAACTGCTTCCAGAATAACCTTCACAACAAAAAGCACAAAGTTATCAAAGCATGTGCAGAAAAGCTTGCTTTCCCACCACTTCTGAAGGGAACAAAACTGCAACCAACATGCAGAACAAGGACTGTGATAGAAGTATAGTCATAAGATATTCCCACATTTTTCTAGTGAAGGGGACATTGTATTTTTGTTTACTACCGTGATATCACTTTTGATATCTTTTTTTTTTCTTGGTTAACCCATTAAGAGTGATTTTTCAATTACACATTTCTCAAAGCTTTTGTCAAGCTATTTTTATAACATAGAAAACAGTAGTGATCATTCTCTGGCAAACTAACAAAGATATCTGCAAAATAAAAAAAGCTGTATTGAGAATTATGTAATCAACTTTTATTCTTGTTTGATTTGCAGGATTTCTCCTTTCTTTTAAGGGGAGCCGAGTGTCAATACTGTGACAAACTGAACTGAAGCCATTTTTCATTTTGTCTTCCTTTCCACATTTTAGTTTAGAAATTTTAGATAAAGGAGGGGGAGGGGGGATGTTAAGTTTCTCAGTTAGCCATAACAATACTTCTGTATGAGAACCAAGGTCAGTCCTGATAAGAGTTTTGGCGGGCTGAGAAGCTGGGAGGAGAGGCCAGGTTTTTTGAAATAATTGGTGAATGTGATTTATGACAGCAATTTGGGGTGGGAATTGCAACTTGATACTTTGTAGCCTAAGGGAGGGGATTTTAGTCTTGGGTTCACCTTTGTATGTGCCAATATCTTGTTTCCTAAATAAAATGTTCTTTAAGGAAGAAATCCTTGCCTTGAAGTTCTTTTAAATGGTTTCATCTATCAGAACCATGACATAGCCATTTTATGTTGTTTGAAATTTAAAACGATAGATTAAAACAGTTGACCGCAATTTTTGGGGCACCAGGGATCAGTTCTGTGGAGAGAAGTTTTTCCGCAGACCGGAAGGGGCATGGTTTTGTGTACTGTCTGCATTCCCTGGATGGGGCATCGTTTGTTTGTGTGGCCCAGTTTCTGGCATGCCGCAGACCGGTGCCGGTACATGGACCGTGGGCTGGGGACCCTTGAACTAAAATACATTTGGTGTTGTGTAACAACCCTAAAAGATGGCATCAAAACTGTAACATGTATTGAAAAAAATGTCTATTTTATTTTTGTTAATCTTAAATCCAGTACCTAGAATAGGGCAGAAAACCTGACGCCCTCAAATTGTTTGGACCCCATTTTCCAAAAGATACTTACAAGATTGCATCCTCCAACCAGAAATAACCTGTCCTGGGAGAAGGTATTGATACTGAAAGGGAGTAGGCCAAGGCCACAAAGCACTATTTATTGACTGTAGCCCTGTTTTATCTTACCCTTTATCCTCAAAGTAGAATTGCCCCTTCTTTAGCAGCATTCTGGTAGATATAAGGACTGAGTTTGTCTGGAGGACAACTGCCATAGTTGTCCTCCAGAAGAAGCTATTCAACTTGCCATAGATTATTGCTATTATTGCCATCTGCTGTGGTTATTCGTATTGTGTTAAATTTTGATGATGGCTACAATAGAATCTTTACTATTATTGCTGAGGATTATGTTTTCAGTGGTTTAATGGGTTTACATTATTACTACTGATATTTAAGTACTGGCTTCTTATAAACCACCAGGAGTCCTTGGCAGATTTAGTGGTATACTAGACAATGTGTAACCTGTTGGATCATCCTCTGAGAACTATTTCTTTATTAAACAGAGAAACAGAATGCCTATGAGTGGATTGCTATTGTTTTGGTTTAAAAATTAAAGAAGAAAGCTTCATTTTATTAAAGAAGAAAGATGCATAGCATGACAAATGCAGATGCTTTTCTTTTAACAATGGATGTTTTTGATGACAACATTTGTGGTTGATCTGCCATTCTTTAAGAATGCTCTAACGTTTTCACTTCTTTCTTCTTGGCTTAAAGTGACATACCATGCTGACCACGCTGAAATACTGGTTTTTCCAAATAAACCAGCACATTCTCCACAGTTTGTCCTCACATTTTATGTATAGAGAGACCAAAGCATGCCTGAAGAATGGCATCCTCACCTTCTGATAAATTAAGCGTAATTCTTGGAATCGTGACAATGTCATTCTTGAATGCACTGATCTTTACCTTTGCTATAACATGATACTTGTGACATTCTTCCGTGATCATCCAGGTTCCATTGCAAAACCTTGGAAGATCCAAGTTCCTTATTAAAATGATGGGAGATCTTATTTCCAATTCCGGTTTATATGGTGGCAATCCAGAAAGCTCAATTGTATCAAGGAATTCTGCTGAAAAATTAGTAGCATTAGCACCTTCATTGACAGCATTAAAGAAACAATATTCTTTCAACATTCCAGGGAACTATCTCATACATGTGGAATTGGTTTTTCCTAACATTTCATTAAGAGGACCAAGATAGAGTGTTTTGTGAATATTTCTACAGGATTGTCAAAAGTTGGGTGGATAAAATTAATACATTCTCCCATTGCAGAACCATATCTTCAGGTCATTCTACAGGTAGTCCTCAACTTGCAACTCAATTGAGCTTGAAATTGTGGTTGTATGTCATTGAGGTCATAGGTTGAGGCATCATATGACTGGACCACATTTTTCAACATTTCACCATTTTCAACATTTTTTTGCTATGGTCATTAAGCAAATCCATTTTCGCCAGTGGGCATTTTTTCTAGAAACCAGAAATAAATGTCCGAAACTGGCAAAAAATGTTACAAGTCATAGTCACATATTAGGAGGCTACAAATGACTGTACAGGTGAGCCAGCTGCCAAGCACCCAAAATGTGATCACACGACCACACCAGAAGAATGGCTATTGCAACTTCAAAAATGGATCATAAGAAACCCTGGGGTGGTCCTTCATAACTTCAAAAAGTTGCTAAGATGTAAGCCAAATATTACCTGTACTTCATCATTTTGATTTTTGTCTTCTCCCATATCCAATATAAATTTAAAATATCTTTGTTCTCAAA